>NW_026653181.1:0-11212 GCF_009828535.3 Hylobates moloch
GGACGCGGTGCTCGGCCCCACCAGGCCCGCCTGTCCTGTCATTGTAGACTTCAGTCCCCAGCCCTCACTTCAGCCCAAAGGACCTCGGTCAGTTTCATTGTTGCTCCCTCTACCCGTCTTGCATTTATAGTGAACCTCTAAAAACCTCACAATATGGCTGAGGTGGGCACCGCAGAAATGGCCATCCCTGTGCTGTAGAGGAGGGATGGAGGCCCAGGCAAGAGGCTGCAGCCTGCCCCAGGCCCCGAAGCGGGAAGAGGTGAGGGCGGGCCTAAGGCCAGACTGCTCCCTCCACTTGACCCTCCCTGCCTGCACAGGGCCTGGCAGAGAACGTCCCAGGGACTGCTGGCTCCCAGCGCTCTTACATGAGCCTGACATGGGCACGTTTCTCTGGCTGCCCAGGATGAGGCAGTGATCGGGAGGAGGGACCATGGGAGGCAGTGACAGTCACAGGAGGACAGCGGTGGCCTGGCCATAGTAAGAGCAGGGGCTAGAGCTGGGAAGTGCTGGGGAAGCAGCAGGCCCAGGCCCTGGGTCCCAGGGGAAGAGGAGGGGGCTCATCGTCTTCGGCTTAGGGCAGGTAGGGGTAGCATCCCTGCAGACAGGGAGCACTGGGGGAGGAGCTGCTAGAGGAGGATGATGAAGAGTCCAGTGGCACGTGCTTGGTGGTAGGGCCCTGGAGCTGCCAGGTGGGTCACTGCCCGCGAGGAGCCAAGGGGGTTAGACTCAGATGGAGCAGGTCCCCTCCAGCTCTGCTATTGAGGCTGCACAGCCTTGGGCCGAGTTCCTGATGCTCCGTACGGGATCCTCTTCAGGGAAGTGGAGGGCACAGGAGCCACCAGGCCAGGAGCATGAGAGTGGGAGGCAGAGCAGGGCCCAGCCCATGGTGACCACGTGGCCCCTGCTGTGGAGCGGGGTGGTCAGCACCCAAGAACAGGCCCTAAGGGACTAAGAGCCCCTTGTTCAAAGCCTGATGTTTACATACCAGCCATAGACTGAGGCAACTCGGGAACTCAAGCTGCCTGGTCCAGAGAGCGGGTGACTTTCAGGTGGAGCTTCCAAGTCCCATTAGGGACTTCAGGGAAGAGAAGAGCCTCCAGGATTCTTGGAGTCTGTTTGGCCGGGTCCGTTGCTCAGGGTCACTGCCCCTAGAGCCTGCACCACACCTCACCTCCCCCTCCGCAGAGACCCAGTGCCCTCAGCCCTGAGTTTTCAGCGCCTGTCTCCCCCCACCCTCTGCACCCTGCCATGTTCCCCCATCTCTCCAAGGCCTGAGCCTTAATTACCTCCACCTGGAAAACAGGCACATTCTCTGCCCGCCTCTCCAGAGGGGGGCTCTCACACAGGAAAAGCTGAGAAGGCAGGAGGGGAGCCCATTGGCTCCTGGATTCGGGGGTGGGAGGCAGGAGGGGAGCCCATTGGCTCCTGGATTCGGGGGTGGGAGGCAGGAGGGGAGCCCATTGGCTCCTGGATTGGGAGTGGGAGGCAGGAGTTCCCTCTCTGGTTGTCAGCCCAGGGAGGAAACTAACAAGCCAGGTGCTTGTAAGCGGGTACAGAGGGGAACATGAGGTTTCCCTTTCCCCCTGCACACCCCTACAAGGTGAAGTTCAAAGGAAAGGCAACATGCATTTAATTTAATTAGCACCAGGGAGTCCTGACAGCTGAGGGTGTATATTCATTGATTCCCCCAGCCTGCAGAAACGCAGACCCCACAGCACAGGAACAGAGTAAACCCATTAGGGAGACGCTTAAGGGAGAAGGCACACCAGGGCCAGGAGTCCAGGTGATGCCGAGGCGAAGGCAGGCAGGGGGATCCAGGTTATAAGAGATGGGCGCCCATTGGCTTTCTGCCTCCCAGCAGCAAGGCGAAGAGGGAAGCCCACACAGCCACAGTTTTCACAAGATAAAAGCCTGCCAGATGCTCAGGAAGAAACCCAGGTGGCAGAGACCCAAGGGCTGGACGAGCCCCCAGCATCCCGGTGTGCCAGCTCTGCCAGCCCCTCCTCCAGGCCTGGGGGGGATCACTCACGGCACAACGGCTTCAGTGACCTCGGTTATGCCCTAAGCCACTCTAGCCCCTTTGAAATTTGGAGAAAAAAAAAAAGCACTAGACAAGCTTCAAGTGGACAAAAACCAGATGCCTTTGGCATATCACTCAGTGAGAACAGATGTTGGGCTGAAAGCCTCATCAAGGTGATGGATGGTGTGCGAGCCCTCGGAACCTACCCCTCGGCTCCCTGGCCGGGGCCACAAGCCAGTCCGTACTGAGATGCATTTGGGGGCCCCAGTCACCTCCAAGTAACCTCTAGCCTGGACTTGGAGTCTGAGTCCAGGCAGGTCAAAGGTTTAGGAATCCAGCCTTGGGCAGTTAAATACAGCCAGGCCAGTCTGGCCCCAGATGGTAGTTTTGACCCTGTTGGCAGCAGCCTCTGTATAAGCACGGCCCTCTGCAGTTTGCAGACAGTGTACTCATCCCTCACCACACGCAGCCCCACACAGGAATGGTGTCATTCCCCCATTTCACAGATGGGGAGCTTGAGGCTCAGAGAGGCAGCACAGCTTCCCTAGAGTCCCACAGAAATAACAGTGCTTCCGCCTGTTTATTTGAAAATAAAGCCCTTCTGTGGCCACCGCTCAGCCTGTTAATAGCCTTGGTGCGTTCCTGGCAGGCAAGTGGGCAGGTGGGTGGCGTCTGAGTCCTCGCCACATGACTCAGTGCCAGGAGTGACTGGCCAAGGAAGCCCAAGGTCTGCGCAGATCTGGGCATCTTCACAGCCCAGCGATGGCACAGCCTGCCAGCATTTGCCTTCGGAGGGCCAGAAGGGCAGGCAGAGCTTAATTCCTCGGGCAAGGCTGGGGCTGCTGGAATGGGGTCTGGAGGCCAGGAGCCACCCTGTCTGGGCCAGAAGGGGGCCTGGTGCAGGGCAGGCATGTGGCCCAAGAGGGGCTACTGGGATTGGGGCTCCCACTGCTGATCCTAACCATCCCTCTGTAGCCCAAGGGACACTCGGTGAGGGATAGAGAAGTTCAGTATGGCAGGAGGTCCGGGAGGCCAGGAGGGCTGAGGGGAAGAGGCGTTTATCAGGCAATGGTGGGGGCAGGGGAAGCATTTTCAGCACTGTCACTGTTGCCAGAGGCTTGCGGGTTCAAGGACCTGGGACTGGGAAGGATGCAAAGGAGGCGGGCCAGATGGCGCAAGGCCCAGGGCTACCCTACAAGCTTGGCCAGGTCCCAGTCAGCACTGGGCAGGGGAGGCTCACGCCCAGGTTTTCATTTTGAACTGACCCTGGCCACAGTGGGGTCACAGTAGGGTCTGGAAGAGCAGCCAGGCACAGCTGCTGTCACTCAGGCTCGTGGCAGTGCCAAGGCAGGACTAGCAGCAGACATAGAGAAGGCAGAGACTAGACATGTCCATAGATGCCCACATTTCAGCACCAAGGGACTGGCTAGAACTGCCCACAGGACCACCTCAGGGAGCCTGAAAAACCAGACGGTGGCCTCCAGCCCCAGGGCTGGTGTCGTTGGTGTGTTCCCAGCCCTGGCTGGAGAGGCACAGGCAGGAGGATTCCCAGCAAATTGAAGGCCCTGGCCCCAGGGTCTGGCTCCTCGGTCAGGTGCACACCCTGATCTTGGCAGGGTCTGGGGAGGATCTCGAAGGAGAGAGTTCAAAGGCTCCATGTTTTCTGAAAGCCAAAATGTCAATGTCAAGCAAGAGGAGTGGCTGGAGAACAAAGGTCACAGTGGGCTTGGACAACCCAGGGCTGCAAACCCCGGGCAGGTGGGGGTCACATGGGCAGGTGGAGGCAGGGGTGGGAAAGTTGGGAGGTTTTGTCTAAATGTTGGGGACGAGGGGGGCCTGGAAGATGTGCCTAAGCCCTCGTCTCAAGGGCTCCCTGTTGGGTACCGTGCCCGTTTGGTGTTGGGAGGCGGTTATCTTGCTAATCGGTCCCTCCAAGAGGAAGGGGATCCTGGGCCTCAAGAATAAGGATGCAGGACTGCTGCTTGCCATTGGCAAGTGAGGAGTTGGGAGGATGGGAAAGTGACTGTAGCTGAAGGAAGCAGGGAAGGGCTGGGCTGCCGGTGGCTGGCAGTGAGAGAAAGCAGACATGCATCGTCCCTTCCTCAGCGGGAGCCTGCATTTCCCTCAGGGACACCAGCCCCTCTTCCCAGCATCTCCAGAACAATCTGGGAGAACCCCCTACCTACCACCTGTCTCCTCTCCTCCCTCTGCAGTGGTCTGGGCCAGGCAGGCCACAGCCAGGGCTTTTACCCGAGTGGGAGCAATGATGCCCTCGAGTGACCGCCAACTGGCCAGCCCCACCCAGCAGCTGGCCCTCCCTGCTGGGCACTCCAGGATGATGCCAGCCCATGACCCTGTGCCCTCCCTCTGCTCCCACCCAAAAGCCCTCCCCTACATGGTCCCCCACGTGAGATGGGCAGGAGGGAGCCAGAACCAGTGTCCTGTGCGTCCCTATAGCTCACCCCATCGCCCTGCCCCCATGCACACGCACTCAAGCTCCAACCCTGGGTGCTGCACACAAATAGTCCACTCAGTGGCCCAAGACCCCACCCTTCCCTCAACCCTCAGACCCGCTCCATTGTCTGGAGTCACCCTGACCCATTCATTCATTCAGTGAGTGTTCCTAGACATTCACGCTGGGCCCTGGGGCACCAGACAGGAACAGACACTCCCAAGTCTGTGTCCCAAGGCCCTCTCATGCCCCCAAAGGCAGGTCCCGTGAAGAGGGAGCTACTGGCTCTGGAAAAACACTGGGAAAGGCTTTCTGGAAGGGCCGTTTTTCCCAGGGCTCGGGTCAGCAGGTGAGAGGGGGGCTGTGGCTGTACTGGGTGCGGTCGCTGGAGTCCAGGCTGCCAGGGTAGGAGCCAAGCAGGCTGGAGAGAGGAGGCAAGGCCGCCTGGCCAGGCTGGAAGGGAAGCGCTGGGAGCCTCTGCAGAGGGAGGGCCCACATCCTAGCAGACTCAGAATGCTGGCCAGCAGGCAGGGACTCAGCCAGATTTGTGTGTGGAAGGTGGTGCTGGCTGCCTGGAGGGGGGCGGTGGGGTGGGAACCCAGGGAGGAGCAGAAGGGCAGAGAGGCACAGAAGCTGCACCCCAGGGGCCATGAGCCCAGCACCCGCTTCACTATATCCTGAGGTAGTGTGAGGAGGGGGCTTCCCTCCATCCTGACCCCCAGGCAGCCAGCTACACCAGCCTGGGCCTCAGGCAAACATGCCTCTCTCTGCCTGTCTGGTTGCTATGACAGCCCCTTAGCAGACAGGCCCAGATGGGGCAGGGGATGGGGCTGGGGGTTCTGGAAGGCCTGAGGCTCCACTGAGGAGGCAGGAGTGGTGAGAATGATCACGTGCTGCCCCTGTCTGCTTAGCAGCCTCAGCTCATTTCAGTTTGCTAAGGATGCTGGGAGAGGCGATGCTAGGAGAGGCACCATTTAGCAGCCCGGTTTGCAGATGGGACCCTAAGGCTCAGAGAGGTGCCTTTCCCTGCCCAACATCACACAGCCAACTGCGGCAGAGCCAAGATGGGCCTCTGTTCTTCTACCTGAGGCTTCTATCTAGAAACTCCCCATCTGCCTATAATCCCAGGGCTGGGGGGGAAGGAATGATAGAGATTCCTAAGCCTCCGCCCTGGACCAGCACAGCTGGGCTTCATATCTCTTTCTTGGTGGCTGCAGGGCCAGCATGACGTGCTGCAGCAGGCCCGTCTTTGGGTTCGGATGGTGCTGGCTGAGACCTGGCTTCTGCGTGTAGTGCTGTGACCTCGTCTGTAAAATGGGAGCCCTGTTGTCTGGGTTGGTTTGAAGGTCACATGAGATGACAGCAGGAAGTACATGGCATGTCCCTCCCCGAGGCTCCCAGAGAGCCACATGAGCATCTCAGCCCCACACTCCTCTAATATTCTTGACCAGAGATTTGACCTCTAATAGCCTGGTTTTGTCATCATTGGGGGGCGTTCCCTGGAAACATTGCTTTAGGACTTTGGGCAGGTAGCAAGTCCAGCCTGTTTGGTTTGAAGAAAAAAAGTGAGAGTGACATGGGCCGGCCTGAGGTCGGAGGAGCAGTGCCAGGAACAAGTTGCCTCTACGGGGCTCAGTGCCATCTGTAAAGTGGGGGCAGGCTTACCTTCCACACAGAGCGGTGCCAGTGACACTGGACAGGGCCTTCAGGTACCTGGCTCAGCAACCATGCCCAGGACGGGCTCTGCAGATGCTGGAATCTGCGTCTGGCAGGTCTGCTGAGACGTGGCCGGTGACCAATAGGAGCTGCTCTTCCCATTGTCCTCCCTGGAAGGGCCTCTTCCACTGCCTCCTTTTTGCTTCTCCAAGTCAGGGTGAGACCACCGTCCTGAAAGCCAGCACCGATAATTATTTTTTTTTTTTTTGAGATGCAGTTTCACTTTTGTTGCCCAGGCTGGAATGCAACGGCAAGATCTTGGCTCACCGCAACCTCCACCTCCTGGGTTCAAGCGATTCTCCTTCCTCAGCTTCCCGGGTAGCTGGGATTACAGGCATGCGCCACCACGCCCAGCTAATTTTGTATTTTTAGTAGAGATAGGGTTTCTCCGTGTTGGTCAGGCTGCTCTCGAACTCCCAACCTCAGGTGATCCGCCTGCCTCGGCCTTCTAAAGTGCTGGAATTACAGGCATGAGCCACCGTGCCCGGCCAGCACCGATTATTTTTTTAAGCTACCCCGCAGTGTAGAAATAAAACCTCTTATTTTTGTTACTCATTGCTGGAGAGAGTCTGGAGGGGGTGGCCAGCATGGGGGCCTGGAGGCCGGGACCCAAGAGGAATTTGGGAGTAGCTGAGACTGTGTCCCTTGGAGAAGAGGCCCCTTGGGGACAGGGACCTCTAACGGCACAGAATGCCAGGCTGGCCCAGGGCCTAAGGGCAAAGCCCAGATGGGCCCAACAAGGGGGCAGGACCCGTGTGAGACAGGGCCCCCAATCCTCTGCACAGCTGGGGAGCCAGCAGCCAGCCTGGGAAGTGGGCACCAGGCAAGTCAGGGCAGGAGCATGGGGGCTCACAAGGGTCAGTGCTGTGTTTACGGTGAGGAAGACATCTGTGAGTCTTTGGCCAGCAGGCCATGCTGGGAGGGAGAAAGTTCCGTCGCTGGAGGGGTGCAAGCAGAGGCTGACAGGCAGAGTTGCTCGGGATGGCATCATTTATTACATGGGATTGGGCCAGGCAACCTTCGGAGCATACCACAACTCATTTACTGCCAAGCGAAGAAGCAGCTCAAACAAACAGGCAGGGAGTCAGGCTGGGAAAGAGGGGAGCGTCAGGCCCGCTGCATAGCCCAGCTTCCCACTTACCTTCTGAAGCCTCTTGAAGCAGGTGCTTTTCCTCTCTAAGCTTCAGTCTACTCCTCAAACAGAGGCAAAAATGCCTACTTTTTGAAAAAGGTTTCTTGAGCGCTGACCAAGCACCGGCACAGTGGAAATGTTTTGTCACCTAGTCCTCGTGATGTCCTTCAAAGTGGGTGCACTTCCTGTCCTCGCTCTGCAGGCAGGAGGCTAAGGCTCAGGGGTCCAGGAGCTTGCGGAGGTCACCAGAAGTGGTGCCTGCCTGCTCCAGCTTCCCTGCTGGCCAGGCGGCCTCCCTGAACCTGCAGATGAGAGGACATGGGAGAGTCGCCATCCCTGCTTTCTTGCCGGGCACAGCAGGCATCAGTTCCTCTCTACTCAATGTCTCACATCCCAGGCTTGCCAAGTCTCAGGGGAAGTGACGAAGCTTGGGGGGCTGGCCCTTCCTGGTACAACCCAGCCCCAACCCTGACCCGTGCGAGACAGGGCCCCCAACCCTCTGCACAGCTGGGGAGCCAGAAGCCAGCCTGGGAAGTGGGCACCAGGCAAGTCAGGGCAGTGTCATCCCCCGCCGCTAGCCTGTTGTCCCCTTGCTGGTCACACAAGCTGATTCTCCTGGCTCTCACTCCTCCATCCCCCTTGGCTCCCACAGACATCAACGAGTGCCTGGCCAGCAACGGAGGCTGCGACCACTTCTGCCGCAACACCGTGGGCAGCTTCGAGTGCGGCTGCCGGAAGGGCTACAAGCTACTCACCGACGAGCGCACCTGCCAGGGTGAACACCTGCCATGCCCCGGGTGGCCCTCGGGACCAGCAGGATTGTGCCCCTTCCCCTCCTGGGCTGACACGGGCTCCTAGGAGGGGAGGGGAGTGAGGATGGGGCTGGGCCCGAGGGAACGGGGTCCCTTATGACTCTAGGGGACATCGAGTCCAATCTGTTCCTTTTATTGATGTGACACTGAGGCCCGGGAGGGCTTCAGCACATGTCCCAGGTGGCAGAGGGAGCTGGTGGCCGAGCTCATCAGCTCACTGAGCCTCTCCCTTCCCAGGTGGCCCACGGGCCTCCCAGCATCGAACTCCTGTGGCTTCAGAGGTGGGATGCAGCCATCTGTTGGAAAGCGTTGCACATTGCAGGCAGGCGCTCTGGAACAATCCTCACCTTCTGGGAACAAGGATAATGAGAAGGAGGGGTCTGGGCAGAAGCCAAGAATCCTGGCCCAGGACAAGTCTAGTGGGATCCAGGATGCAGCGGGAGCCCAGAGGCTGGCAGTGCAGAGCGGGGTCAGGGAAGGCTACTGGGGAGAGCCCGTTGGTAAAATGCTTGAGGGGTGAGTAGGGATTTTCCAGGAGGAGCCAGGGAGGGAAACGCACCCAGGAGATGGCACTGCCAGCCTGAGAAGGTTTAGGGGACCACAGGGAACTTGGTGGGGCCGGATGAGGCCATGAGGAAGGAGACAGGTACCCTGTGGGACCCACACTGGGAGAAAGTGCAGGAGGTGGGGCACCCCATGGAGCAGGGCAGGGGCTCTCTTTCCCTCATGATTATCCAGCTGTGGTCTGGTGGTTTTGTGCCTGCAGAGTACCAGCAGTTGTGGGCAGCATGTGGCCTTGTCTGGGTACCGGGCTGTGCTTCTGCCTGTCACTGCAGCTCAGGGGCTGGCACGGGGCAGGGTGAGGCCCTGAGGAGCGAGGGCTGGGCTCCCACAAGGTCCCTGAGGAATGTAAAAGCAGGAGGCTGGCGAGAGTGAGGCCAGGGCCTGCCATCCTCAGAATCATGTGTGCCCCAGGCCAGCCGCTCCCTTCCCCAGGCTCAGCCTCTTCGTTGTCCCTGGACGGGCATCCTGGCTGTGTCTTCTCCTCAGGGCCTGAGGTCTGGTCAGGAGTACAGCGTCTGTCCAGGCCCTATCAGGGTTCCTCTGACTTTGACTTTGTTTCTCTATTGGCCTTGCCAAGTTCTGCAGAGGGCTGAGGAGAGCCCTTGACCTTGCATCCCAGCTGCCCCCTGAAAGAGGCAGGCGGCTATCGAGGAGGAGGTGAGATTGCTTGTGAGGCCCTGTCCTCACCCGCCCCACCCCCACCTGTATCTTTTTCCACCCCCTTCCAGGCTCATCTTTCTGAGGACTTGGGGCTGTGGGGTCCACAGGTCCAGCAGGGAAGGGTCCATGCTCCTTTGCTTGGCACTCAGGGGACCCCAGACACCCCCCCCCAGTCCCCCCTGGGCTCCACACAAGTGGACCTGCCAGGGTGGCTCCTAGGAGGGAAGGGGAGTTCAGATGGGGCTGGGCCCAAGGGAACAGGTGCGTCCCCTGGGCACCCCATGCTCTTACCTCCTAGCCACTGCCTGGAGCACCCTTCCTCCACATTCATTCGCTCATTCCAGGCTTGTCCCATCCTTCAGATTTTAGCCCAGGTGCCACAAGCACCAGGAGATCCCAGATCCTCCCTGGGAGGGAGCACACTCGCCTTTGAGCACCCATGCACAATTTCTTCCTTGTGTTAATGTTTTTATAAATATGCATATATTACAAATATTTGTGAAATTACATGAGCTAATGTTTTCAAAGAATGAACTCTTAATTGCTGTGCCCAAGGAGGGGCAGGTTGGCTTCTGTTTTGCCTTCAGGGGTCCCCATCAACTGTCCCATAACAGCCATTTTCCTCAGAATTTATGGCCAGGACAGACTTGTCTCCAGTCAACATGGTGGTTCATTTTTTCCTTTCCAGGAACAAACACCCCATGACCTTCCCTCTTTCCCTTTTTACCTTGGCTGCCAGGAAGCTCATCATCACATTTCACATTCTATCAGAGCTCCCTTTTTGACCTTTATGGGTGGCATATTTCCTCTTCTCTTTTTACTTGTGTGGTTTTCCTTATTTTCTCAAGAACCATCATGGGGTGATGGGGAAAGGTGCTTTGGTCAGCATCCAAGAGGCCTAGATTTATGTCCCAAGTCAGCTGCCCCCCCAGGGCCCTAGGGCCAGCCGCAGTCCATTTCCTGCAGGCGTGGATTCAATGCCTCTCTACCACTCCTAATCAGAGTTGACTGTGAGATAATAAAATGGCAGAGATTCATAATAATCCCTTCCATTCACAATGTTTCTGCCCTGCTCATCTCCAGAAAAGATGTGAGGTGGCTCCCAACCCAGAAACAGAAGGCTATCGCTTCTCGGCCTTTTGGCTAAGATCAAGTGTAGAAACAGAAGGCTAATGGAGACACAATGGAAAATTGAGCAGCAAGAAGGAGTCTCCCATTTCCTGTGGGTCGGTGCTGTGCTGCGCCTCTGCCCAGGGACTGTGTGTCCACAGATGTGTCTTGAGTGACTGAGAGTGACAGGCCGTGCCCACCCACCACTCCCTCAAACTCCTCCCCCAACTTTCTCTCCCTGTGGCCACGCAGACATCGACGAGTGCTCCTTCGAGCGGACCTGTGACCACATCTGCATCAACTCCCCGGGCAGCTTCCAGTGCCTGTGTCACCGCGGCTACATCCTCTACGGGACAACCCACTGCGGAGGTCTGCAGCCTGCCCGCCAGGGCCACCTCCCCCCCGAGGCACGCGCCTGGCCGCACGGCCACCTACACTGCACCCCGCATCCCAACGCTGCCCTCAACCCTGGGGGGCCCGAGGCCTCAGCAAGGACGGGGACTGCTGGGCAGAGGGGCTCAGCCAAGGACAAGTGGGGCAGGGCTGGGGAGACAAGGGGTAGCAGGGAACGGTTAGAGGTGGGTAGCAGGTCTCTGCCAGCGCCAGGCCTTGGCCAGATGGGCACGGGGCTAGAAACCCCATTTACTAGAGAACCCGGGCCAGGAGCAGGGGCAGCCAATACATGGAAATTCCAGACAGCTCGTTCCAGGGAGGCTTACAGCAGAGAGGGGCAGAGTAGAGGGGCA
>NW_026653181.1:11222-15722 GCF_009828535.3 Hylobates moloch
CCACCTCACCCACCGGCTTCTCTGCAGACTCGGAAAATAGCTATGTCCTGAGCTGCGGAGTTCCAGGGCCGCAGGGCAAGGCGCTGCAGAAACGCAACGGCACCAGCTCTGGCCTCGGGCCCAGCTGCTCAGGTAACCCCTCGGCCTGTCCATGCTGCATGCCACTGGGTGACCTTGACTGCATCCAGCAACATGCTGGCGGGGGAGGAAAGGGCACCGCCCACGGAAGACCTTCCTGCTCTCGGCCCTGTGCCGTGTGGCCTGGGGTACTGGTGATGAGCCAGGCCCAGGACCTAGAAGCCAGCAGGCTGCAGGCCGAGTTCCAGCCGAGGGTCAGGGGACCATGGGAGGGCCCTTCCGGCTCTGAGGTCACAGCCAGAGTGGTTCAGGGCCCCTAACGTGCTGTGAGTGCACAGATCTCAGACTGTATTGGGGGAGCAAGCCACATCTGCCGTGGCTATTAGGTTCTGCCGAGTCGGAGCTGGCCTGGCCGTGCAGAGCGTGCCAAGAAGGGCCAAGGCGCAGCACAGTCCCAGCCCTTTGGGAGCAACCCGCTGGGCTTGGTCAGCATGGCACAGCCAGCCTTAGCTCCTGCCAGCTAAGGAGCTGGGGGTTGTGTCTTCAGCAGCTTTTCTTATTCAGGATGCTGGATTTGATAGATAGGTGCATTTCTGCATTTTTTTTTTTATTATTATCTTTTTAAACGGAGTCTCGCTCTGTCACCCGGGCTGGAGTGCAGTGGCGTGATCTCGGCTCACTGCAACCTCCGCCTCCCAGGTTCAAGCGATTCTCCTGCCTCAGCCTCCTGAGTAGCTGGGATTACAGGTGCCCATCACCACACCTGGCTAATTTTTGTATTTTTAGTAGAGACAGGGTTTCACCATGTCGGTCAGCCTAGTCTCAAACTCCTGACCTCAAGTGATCCGCCTGCTTCAGCCTCCCAGAGTGCTAGGATTACAGGCGTGAGCCACCGCACCCAGCCCATTTCTATATATTTAATGCATATGTGATTTGATTCTAAGCACCTGTGGCGATAGGCTTCTTTAGTCCAAGGGCCATGATTTGCTCTTGCAAGGAACCGGCAGTCCTGGGATCTGTAGTATTTCAAAGCCCCTTCCCTTCCTTGCTGTCCTATCTCTCTTCTGTTCTGCGCTCTTTCCTAAAGCACAATCATGGCTTGCTGATGGGGAGGAGGTAGGAGGATCCCTTTCCTCCTTCACAGAAGACCTCTGGCAGGTGGCCCCTGGGCGTGAGCTTGACCCCACCATCCATGTGTTCACCTGTTTTAGGCCTTGCAGGGAGAGAAATGGGGCAGGAGAGGGTCCCCCACCCCAGGAGAGCTGTCGGGGCACAGGGACTCAGATCAAGCCCCACCCCCAGCTCCAGATGGATTTGTCCCCTGGCAGCCCCCGTCCCCCACCACCTCCTTGCCTGCAGGAGAGGCCACCACCTGGGGGAATTTTGGCTTTCCCCAGATGCCCCCACCACCCCCATCAAACAGAAGGCCCGCTTCAAGATCCGAGATGCCAAGTGCCACCTCCGGCCCCACAGCCAGGCACGAGGAAAGGAGACCGCCAGGCAGCCGCTGCTGGGTGAGTGGGACGCCCTGCTCCTAACCCACACCAACGGGGCTGTAGGAGAGTCCTCATGCCTGGGAGCTGGGGCCCCAGGGTCCAGCGAGTCTGGTTTCTGAGGGTGGAGGTCTCTCACCTGGCAGCTATTTATTGAATGAGAGTTTCCAAGGACATTGCAGGCTGGGGGAACAGCAGAGGGCAAGCTTGGTACGAGGGGCCCCGGAGGAAGGCACCAGCTCTGTCCCCGTGAAGATTCCTCCTCAAACCTAACAGAACTCTCAGCACGCATCAGGCTCTGCCTGGAGCTGAGTCTGCACTGGCCAAACACTCAGCAGGCCCAGAGCTGGGGGCACAGCCTCATTCATGAATATGTATGAGATGCCTCCACCTGCAGCAGCGTGATGGACCGGTCGTGAGACCTGGCTCAGCCACCAGCCCCTCCTGAGACCCTGAGCCAGCCCTGGCCTTCTCTAGCCTGAGTTTTTCCATCTGCACCACGGACCAGGAGGTCCTTGCCAATGGCACTCTGTGTGCAGGGCTTGGTAGGACCTTGCTCCCTGTCCCATGCTGCCTTTGCCACAGTGGTCCTTTCCTCATCCAGACCACTGCCATGTGACATTCGTGACCCTCAAGTGTGACTCCTCCAAGAAGAGGCACCGTGGCCGCAAGTCCCCATCCAAGGAGGTGTCCCACATCACAGCAGAGTTTGAGATCGAGACAAAGATGGAAGAGGCCTCAGGTAGGTGAGGGGTTCTCTTGGGGGCTTCTGCAGGCCTGAAAGAGGACAGCAGGCTGGTGGTGCTGCCGGGGGCCTGCCAGGCATGAAGCCAGGCTCCCACTAGATCACAGCTGTGGCTCGGATGGGAGTCCAGCTTCTGGAGACAGAGGCAGGCCCACATGCAAAGGGAGCTGGCAGGGGTCAACGCCTGCAGCCCAGGATAGAAGAGGCAGCCCAGGGCAATGAGACAGAAGGGCCGAGGTGACCTCAAAAGTCACGTGACCCTTATCTGCCCCTCCACACTCCTGCTGGGGCCCGGGAGGACAAATAGGTGCAGCCCCCCTAGAATGCTTGAGCCAAGGATTGTCTTTCCTGGTTCCAGAAGGGGGTTCTAATGCTGGCTCGGGTGTCACAGCAGCACTTGGCTCTTGGCTATATGTGAGTGTCAACTTGTGAGTCGTTGATGTTGAAGAGATGGGATCTGTCAGCAGATAAGTGTGGTATGGGCCTGGCTGTGGGCTTGGGCGCTGTGGAAAGAAAAGTCCCCACCAAGGTAACACTCTCAGCCAGAGAGGCACACGCACGTGCAGACCACCCATTGCCAGGTGAGACTCTCGGTGGTGGGGGCATAAGAACAAACAATGCATAGAACTGAGGTCTCTCCCCACGGGAGGGCTTAGGAAATGTCTTCGTCTGGCTGGGTGCGCTGGCTCACGGCTGTAATCCCAGCACTCTGGGAGGCCAAGGTGGGTGGATCACTTGAGGTCAGGAGTTCAAGACCAGCCTGGCCAACATGGTGAAACCCTGTCTCTACTAAAAATACAAAAATTAGCCAGGTGTGGTGGCGGGCACCTGTAATCCCAGCTACTCAGGAGGCTGAGGCAGAAGAATCGCTTGAACCTGGGAGGCAGAGGTTGCAGTGAGCTGAGATTGCGCCACTGTACTCCAGCCTGTCGACAGAGTGAGACTCCATCTCAAAAAAAAAAAAAAAAAAAAAGGAAATGTCTTCATCTATTTGTGTTGCTAAAAGGAACACCTGAGGCTGGATAATTTATCAGGAAAAGAGCTTATTGGCTCTCGGCTCTGCAGGCTGTCGGAGAACACGGCAGCAGCATCTGCCTGGCGAGGCCTTAGGCTCCTTCCACTCACGGAGGAAGGTGAAGAGCAGCTGGCAGCACATGGCAAGAGGAAAGGAGCAAGAGAGAGGGGAGGGGGTGCCTATGTCTTCAACAGTCACACCTCATGGGGACTAGTAGAGCCAGCAAGAACTGACCACCACGAGGACAGCACCAGGCCATTCATGAGGGACCTACCCCATGTCCCAGACACCTCCTACCAGGCCCCACCCCCAGCATTAGGGATCAGATTTCAACATGAGGTTTGGAAGAGACAAATATTGAAACCGTATCAGGAAGCTTTCCCAGAAGAGCTGCCATTTGAATGAGAGCTTAGAATCAAAGCTCACTGGGTGGAAGAGGTGGCAAGGAATGGCATTCAGGCAGAGGGAATAGAATAGGCAAAGGCACAGAGGTCAGAGAGAGGAGGAGGTGTCCAGGAAGCAGTAAGTAGGTCCGGGCGGCTAGACATTGGAATCCACAGGGAGTGTCAGAGTGGAGGGGATGAGGCTGGCAAGGCCAGACGGGGCTGGATCTTGAAGGGCCTTGGATTCAGGGCCAGAGAGCTGGACACTATCCTGGGGACAGTGGCAGTCCCCAAGAGTCTTTGAGTGACAGAAAGGGGTTCTTGCCCCATGAGTCGTACCCTGGGGGGTGATGTGTTGCAGTGGCAGCTGCCTGGATTGCACTCACATCTGCCGCGTGGCCTTGGGCAGGCCCTGCCTCCCAGGTCCGCAGCCTCCTCACTGTCAGATGGGCGCGACAGTGACCCCTTAGGTCAGGACTGTCGTGAGAACGTGCTGAGGTGTCCGAGCCCAGTGCAGGGCCTGGCACGGGGGAGCCCTCAGCTAAGAAGGCAGCGGCTAGCAGGGTTGCCAGCGATTCATGTTGTCTCTCCTGCCCCTGCAGACACGTGCGAAGCGGACTGCTTGCGGAAGCGAGCAGAACAGAGCCTGCAGGCCGCCATCAAGACCCTGCGCAAGTCCATCGGCCGGCAGCAGTTCTATGTCCAGGTCTCAGGCACTGAGTACGAGGTAGCCCAGAGGCCAGCCAAGGCCCTAGAGGGGCAGGGGGCATGTGGAGCAGGCCAGGT
>NW_026653182.1:0-151 GCF_009828535.3 Hylobates moloch
GGGTGGAGAGGGAAGGGGTGGGCATGGCAGAAGAGAAGGGTGGATGTCTCCCGTCTGCACTTGAAGGGACAGAGGGCCCTGGCGGGCCCTGCCAGGGAACCCCCAGCCATGCACCCCGAGGAGACCAGAGGCACCCCCAGGGGCTATTGAT
>NW_026653182.1:161-15715 GCF_009828535.3 Hylobates moloch
TCCAGTGGTTGCTGCAGCTGAACCTTCTTAACCAGGTCCGTGCAAGGCCATCTCAGATTGGTACGCACCTGGGTTGGGCAAGAACACCCCTCAGAGTGAGAGCCACTGAGGGGGGCTGTCACAGAGGCCCCAAGAACAGGTTGGGGGAGTATGGGGGACCTCTCCCACCTTCTAGCTGCTTCCAAGAGCCACTTCTTTTGAGATGAGACACTCTCCTGCCTGCCTGTTCCCCATTTGGCTGCAATAGACCATTGCCAACCTTCAGAGAAAAAGGGGCCTCACCTGTTTTCCCAGACAAGTCGGAGGCAGGTGGGTATGCCCAGGGGACCTGAGGTAGAACCCGTACGTCTGCCCACCCCCAGGCTATGCTGGCTTCGTCTTATCTGTGTGATGGGGGTGGGGTGGGAATTACCAAGAGGTCATCACACAGGCCATGGACAACTTCTACAAGAGCCAGGGAGAAGAGCACTGTCCGTGCATGCTGCCCAGCACCCAGCTCACACACACACCTCTTATTTGAAGCTTCCCCAAAGCAGGCTTTGAAGTCCAGGCTCCCTGAGAAGCCTGGGGAGGAGACTCTGCCAGGCTGGAGGGTGTATCCCCAAAGGTGCCACCCTCACCAGGCTCATCCTGACAATCTTGGATGATTTTTGCCCTGAAGTTTTGGAGTGGGGGACAGGGAGACAACAGACAGTACACATTAGCCACCTTTCTAGAGAGCGTCAGCCCTCCAGACAGGGCAGGTCAGCCCTCCGGACAGGGCAGGTCAGCCCTCCACTCGGGCGTTTTTCTCACTGGTCGCCACTTGGGGGAAGCAGCATTTGTGAGCACCTGCCTGTCTCTCCGGGTTCTGTTCATAAACCCCATCTGTGCCTTTGGAGAGACTGCCCCGAGCACACAGTCCCAGCAACCACCATCTACATCCCCCAGGACGTAATCCCCTTCTACAAAGGGTTCAGTGCATGTGAGCATACACTGGGCTTGATTCCTGCCCGGTAGTCCCTGCCAGACATCCCATGCCCACCTCATTAAGAGAATGAGGCTACACAAACACACCCAGGCTGTCATGGTGATGGAGGGGCTGGGGTCCTACTTGCCCACCCCTCATTGCTGGTTCAGAGCCAGCTGTCTGACCACATTCCTACCATGAGAAGGGACTTTGGGGATATTGTCCACCAGCATCACTAACCCCCTTTAAAGTTCTAGAAACAGAGGGCCAGCTGGTCCCCTAGAAGTTTGGCACATGGGACAAGCCAAGGCTTCCTTCAGGAACAGGTTTTCCACCACGTCGCTGCCCAAGGCCCAGGGCATCCCCAAGTTCATGTGACACCTGCCTGCCACGTCCACAGCCCATGCCGACCCCTCCTGGAGCCACTGGAATGCTTGTTCCTGGGCATGTGATAAGCCCGGACAGCTTCAGCCTTGCAGGACAACTATGCGCATCGGGCAGCAGTAGCCAGAGGGCCCATGGGAAGTTGGAGGTGAAACCAGATGCTGTGAAAATACTTTATTAGGCAAAACGGCATACTATAAAAGTGCTTTAAAATGCAGCAGGAGGAGAGGTGAAGACACAAATGAACAAGTGCATAGTGACACATGGCTGTCAGAACACAGTAAAGAATCCACGCTGCTTCCCCCCTTTACCTAAAAAAGGAAAGTTCTATGCCACCTCCTCCTCAGCACACTCCTCAAACTCCTCCTCCTCCTTGGCCGTGGCATCCTGACGTTGCTGGTATTCAGACACCAGGTCGTTTATGTCGCTCTCAGCCTCGGCGAATTCAGTCTCATCCATGCCCTCACTCGTGTACCAGTGGACGAAGACCTTACGCCTGAACATTGCTGTAAACTGCTCTGAGACACCCTTGAAGACTTCCTGGATGGCCGTATTATTCCCAATGAAGGTGGCTGACATTTTTAGTCCCCGGGGTGGGATGTCACAGAGAGCTGTTATTACGTTGTTGGGTATCCAGTCAACAAAATACCTACTATTCTTATCTTGAAGGTTGAATATTTGTTCATCCACCTCCCTCATGGGCATGCGACCCCTGAAAATGGCAGCCGCCGTTAGGTAGCGGCCATGGCGGGGATCACATGCCACCATCATGTTCTTAGAGTCAAACATCTGCTGAGTAAGCTCAGCCACGGTCAAGGCACGGTACTGCTGGCTGCCCCGGCTGGTCAGTGGGGCAAAGCCAGGCATGAAGAAATGCAGCCGGGGAAACGGGACCATGTTCACGGCCAGCTTCCGCAGGTCAGCATTCAGCTGGCCTGGGAAGCGCAGGCATGTGGTGACCCCACTCATGGTAGCAGACACCAGGTGGTTCAGGTCACCATAGGTGGGTGTGGGCAGTTTTAGGGTCCTGGAACATATGTCATATAGCGCTTCATTATCTATGCAAAAGGTTTCGTCTGCATTTTCTATGAGCTGTTGGACTGAGAAGACGGCATTATAGGGCTCTACCACGGTGTCTGACACCTTGGGCGAGGGCAAAACACTAAATGTGTTTATCATCCTGTCTGGATACTCCTCCCGGATCTTACTGAGCAGAAGGGTACCCATCCCAGACCCGGTCCCCCCACCCAGGGAGTGGGTCAGCTGGAAACCCTGCAGACAGTCACAGCTCTCCGCCTCCTTTCTGACAACGTCCATCACTGACTCCATCAGCTCCGCGCCTTCTGTGTAGTATCCCTTGGCCCAGTTGTTTCCGGCCCCACTCTGACCTGTAAGACAGTACAGCCAGTCACTTGATGGCCAGGTATACGGTCATCAGTGGTCACCACCATAATGCAAAAAGGGCCAAGTGTCACTTGAGGTGAGAGCACCATTCGCCCTGCAGGTGGTGCAAATGAAACCCCCTCCCTCAGAGTTACAGGACAGCAGCTTCCCCTGTTAGGAATTAAGTCAGGAGTCAAACCTGAGACAGGCTGACAGATCTCGCTGTAGGTGGCTCCTGCCCATTTTCAGAGAAGGCAGTATCCACGGCCCCAGCTCAGCTCCCTGCAGGGAGTTTACATCAGTAGCTCCTCACCTTGAGCAGACACCTGGGCCTTCCCTCCCAAAGCCCGTTTAGAAGAGAAAGATTGAGCGACTCGACTCGGCGGACAGCAGGGTGTTCGGGGGCCCTGGCTTCACAGTTCCCACAGCTATGACCTTGGGGTACTCCTAGATTTTGAGCTGCCCTGGCTAAGAAGCCGCACCCCAGTCCTCCCCCGCAGCTCACCGAAGATGAAGTTGTCTGGCCTGAAGATCTGCCCCAAGGGTCCCGAGCGCACAGAGTCCATGGTGCCCGGCTCCAGATCCACGAGCACAGCGCGGGGCACATACCTGCCACCTGGGTGGGGCGGGAAGGCATGAGTGAGGGGAGGGCTGCCATTCGCATGAGGGTGGTGGGGGAAGGACGTGGGTCTCACCGCTGGCCTCGTTGTAGTACACGTTGATGCGCTCCAGCTGCAGGTGGCTGTCCCCGTGGTAGGTGCCAGCAGCGTCCACGGCATGCTCATCCGAGATCACCTCCCAGAACTGCCAGAGATGGGAGGGGCCAGACAGGCCAGGGCTGGGTCATGGAGGCGCCCCAGCCCCTCTCCCACCTCCACCCTCATCCGCACCCCCATCCCTAGGCTGCATGTCCCCGGCAGGGAACCCAGGGGCCGCAATGCAGGGGCACCGCACCGCCACTGCCAATATCTTCCCTGGCCACCCGGCAGGCCCGGGCTGGGCCCTCAGAGCCCCAGCTGCCAACCTTTGTGCCGATCTGGTTCCCGCAGTGCCCGATCTGCGTGAGCACAATCTCCCTCATGGCCAAGGCGGGATTAGGGAGGCAGGTGAAACGCGAGAAGGAGGAGCAAACACGCAGCGACGCAGCCCGCCTTCCACCAACGCTGAAATAGCCCCGCGCCCACATCCCTCAGCCTCGGATGCGGCTCCCAGAATAAGCAACAGCTTTACTTCCACACAGGTGTACCCACCTGTGAATTCCTGGGCGTTGAACATCTGTCGGAGAACTCAGGTGTCCTTGCTGTGGTCCTTTCCACGTTGGGGAAAGCTGCTCAGCTGGAGAACTTCCTTCCACGTCTTTAATAAGACTAGATCCCTAGCTGAGCTGAAACTGAATTTTCCTCCCATGTGGCAGGGGGAGACTCTTGCTTGCATATTCACAGAGTGCCTTTGCACCTGTCCTAGATTGATGACACTTTTTTTAATTGATGAGTCTTTTCTTCTATTAGATCTGTGGTTAGCAAAGGCCTTCCGTATTTAACTCAACAGGACTTAATTATAAGTTTTACTTTGGAGCAGTTCAAACCCGCAGTGTTAGAGATAGTCAGGCCTCTGATTTAGCGAGAGTATTCTTTAGAGTAGGATTAGCCCTTTCACCTTTCCAGAGGACTGCGGTCTCCACGCAGAGTGAAGGTAATATTGAATTCTTAAAGCTGAGGATAGGTGTTGGGATAGGCCTGCTGTGAAATATGGGCCATTGTCACTTTGCAGGCTTTTAGATTACCCAAACTGAGGAGTTATTTATTCTGGTATACGTTTTTCAGATGCGGTGGGGAATGCCTCCATCTAACCAGTGAAGGTATCAGTAAGCATTAGCAAATACTTGAATCTCCTGCAGAAAGGCATCAGGGTAAATTAGAGTTGCCAGTTCTCACCTGGATAGGTTCCTCAATTTTGGACAGGTTTAACTGGAGGAGAAAATTGCTGGCCGTTTGGGTCATGTCAGGCACAGAGCTCACAGGGCTGACCCGCCAGTTTTAGTGTCTTGAAAATATTTACCCCTATAAACAAATGAGACATTAACAGAAACAAAGAATCCCTCCTAGGGTGAAAAGAATCATGAAAGTGCTGAGTTATATTCCTATGATTGCTACTTGGCATTAGTAATTTATTACCATCATTCAGCCAGCCAGAGGGGCCCTGGACTGAAATGCCATCCCTGGCCCATTTTTGTTCTTCTTCAGAGTGTTCTGGCCCGGTTCTACGTATGCTGACCAGCATGCCCATAAGCTTCATTGGCCCTTTCAGTGCAGGAGCCTTGGCTGCGACATCTACAAGTGCGTTTCCTTTTACACAGTCAGTCTCTTTTTTGATATCCCCTGCGATTAATTATAGTCACTTTTTGGCAGCAAAGCAGCATTCTAACAAGCTCAAAATCTGAATGATGTATGGAAAAGCCCTTGGGGGTCAGCAGTCCCTACCCATTCCAAATTGCAGCATAAGCATGAAGCACTAGAAAATCTTACTTGGAATCAGTGTAAATGTTAACTTTTAAATCCTTTCCCAACTGCAGGGGCCTACAAGTTTAATTAACTCAACTTTTTGAGCTGAGGTCGAGGCCAGCAAGGCTTGTGCTTTGATTCTCTTGTGCTGACTAATAATAGCATATCTAGCCCTCCTGTTTTCCTGATGCATAAAACAACTTGCGTCTGTTAACCACTCTTCCTTGGGATGGTCAAGGGGCTCATCTCTCCTAAGTCTGGCCTGCTAGAATAAATGTGTTTTGGCTAGGCGCGGTGGCTCACGCTTGTAATCCCAGCACTTTGGGAGGTCGAGGCGGGCGGATCATGAGGTCAGGAGATCGAGAGCATGGTGAAACTCCGTCTCTACTAAAAATACAAAAAAATTAGCCGGGCGTGGTGGCGGGCGCCTGTAGTCCGAGCTACTCGGAGAGGCTGAGGCAGGAGAGTGGCGTGAACCCGGGAGGCGGAGCTTGCAGTGAGCCGAGATTGCGCCACTGCACTCCAGCCTGGGCAACAGAGCGAGACTCCGTCTCAAAAAAAAAAAAAAAATGTGTTTCATAACCTGTGACATGCTTTGGCTGTGTCCCCAGTCAAATCTTATCTTGAATTGTAGCTCCCATAATTCCCATATATCGTGGGAGAGACCCAGTGGGAGGTAATCGAATCGGGGGATGGGTCTTTCCCATGCTGTTCTCGTGACAGTGAATACGCCTCATGAGATCTGATGGTTTATTTATTTATTTTTGAGACAGAGTCTTGCTCTGTTGCTCAGGCTGGAGTGCATTATCATGATCTTGGCTCACTGCAACCTCTGACTCCTGGGTTCAAGCGATTCTCCCGTCTCAGCCTCCCAAGTAGCTGGGATTACAGGTGCCCACCACCATGCCGGTCTAATTTTTGTACTTTTAGCATAGACGGGTTTTCACCATGTTGGCCAGGCTGACCTCCATCTCCTCACCTCAGGTCATCCACTGCCTTGGCCTCTCAAAGTGCTAGGATTACAGCGGATGGTTTTATAAAGGGGAGTTTCCCTACGTAAGCTCTTTTGCCTGCTGCCGTGTAAGAGATGTGACTTTGTTCCTCATTTGCCTTCTGCCATGAGTGTGAGGCCTCCCCGACCATGTAGAACTGTGAGTCAATTAAACCTCTTTTCTTTATAAATTACCCAGCCTCAGCTATATCTTTATTAGCAGCATGAGAACAGACTAATACAACCTGTATGCCAGAAAGGCTGGGAGCACCTGTGGACTCTGGCAGATAAGTAGCTGGGTTTATGGTTTGGCAGGCTTTAAGGGTTATGTCTGGAGTGTCTAGCAATAAGGCCTGACACTTTCATAAATATTCTCCTATTATCCACTAGTGCCCTCTAGCTTCTAGGACCACCTTCTCTTGGTGTGGGGTCAAAAACCTGTAGGTGCTGTTCTAATGTTAGTTTATTAGCTTTGCCTACTAGAAAAGTGGTAGCAGCAATAGCTCTCAGACATCAAGGCCATCCTGAAGCCACCTGGTCTATCTGCTTAGAAAATTAGGCTACTGTCCTTGGAATGTCCCCCAGTTTTGGGACAAGATTACCCAAGGCCTATGCCTTAGTTTTTGGCCACATAAAGAAAAAATGGTTCATCCAACTTGGGGACTCCCACAGCTGCAGCAGAGCCCAATTTCTCCTTGAGAGCATTGAAGGTTTGCTTGCAGTTCCAATTACATTCTAGGAGCTCTAAATCTTTCCCTTGAGTGTATCATATAAAGGCTTGGCTACATGTCCAAATCTGGGCACCCATAAGCAGCAGTACCCAGCCATCTCCTAAAAAAGCCTGCAGTCATTTGTTGGGCTGGGACCCTTGGGTGACTAAAATAACTTTTTCATCTTCTAGGGATGTTGATCAGTTCCAGAGGTTAAGACAGATTCCAAATATTTAAGTCTTTGAGTCAAAATCTGAGCCCTGTATGGTGATACCCTGTATCTGCAAGTTCCCAGGAAATTTACCAACTTAACAGTATTATTATCTGAGTCTTCTTTAGTTGGGCTAGCAATGAGCAAGTCACCTCCATACTGAATAATTGTGTCCCTTTCCAATTGTAGATTTCTTAAATCCTTAGCTAGAGCATTTTCAAATAAGTGGGGGCTATCCCAGAACCCTTCAGAGATGACTGTCCAGGTTAGTTTTGAGGCTGAATCCATATCTGGATCAGTCCATTCAAAGGCAAACATATTATGAATCTGGATGCATTGAGATGCAGAAAAATGCATCTTTTGGCTTTAAGAATGTAAACCAGCTTGCATCCCCTGTGACTTGGTAAGTTTTGAGGACAATGAGGTGTATGGAGACAACTGCATTTCTTAATGCTCTAAGGGTTCTGACAAATCTGTACTTGCCATTAGGCTTTTTATCTGGTAACATGCGAGTATTGTAAGGAGGCCTTCATAACTCATATGGCAAGAATTTGGCAATAAGGGGTTGAATTTCCCCTCATGCTTCTTGCCTTAAAATGTATTGTCTCTTCTGAGGGCGAGGAGCACTAGGCTGAAGTTGGATTTGAATGGGGGAGGTGTTTAGTGCATTTCCCAGAGCCTGTGTGGCCCATACCTCAAGATTTACTTGAGACAATACCTCAGGTGGTAAATATGACAGCTCATTCTTAACTTTTTTTTATCCCCTGAGGGGTCAGGAAAAAAAGTAACACTTTCTATGCTTTATGATCTGCGAAGGTGACCATGACTCGGTCTCCTGAGTCAATAAACCTCTCCCCAGTAAGAGGTCAGGCATTCAGATAGTACTAAAAAGGCAGGTGAGAAGCCCAGAGGCCCTGCAGGACAACTTAGAAGATAGGAAGAGCAGTGTTTTGGGGCTTGTCCATCACGAGAAGACAGGAGCCCATTGTATTGAATCAGGACAGAGTCATCTACTCCCACACCTAATACGAAGTTAATACTCCTACCTGCCACTTCAAGAGTCACCTGAGGCTCCTCCATCTCTCGATAGCTAATAGTCCAATGGGAGCAGAGGCAGGAAGTATCAGGCCCTCCCAGTTTTGAGTCTGCTGGGCTCTGATGATGGCTCCCTTGGAAGCACAGTGCATTTCCTTCGGCAGTGGCCGACCTTCTTACAGAAGGCACACTGATTTATATCCAAGGCACAGTGGTCCAGAGGCACAGACTGGGACTTTCACCTTCTCACTTCCTCTGTGAGGGCCGGGGTTATGGGGCTGCCTCTGAAGTGGTGGAGAGCACAAGGCTGCAGCTAGAAGCTGGGCATCTTGGGAGATTTGGTTTATTTTATGTTTTCTCTGCCCTATTCCTGTGATGGAAAACTGCAAAATCCAAATCTAAAATCTGATCCATTGGAGTCTGGAAGCTTAAAGCTGCTTTTGCTGGCTTCCTGCAGATATCAGAAGCAGGCTGGGCTATAAAGTAAACTCCTAGCAATGCCTGTTCCTTCTTGGAGTAAGCATCAGTGTTAGTGTATTTTCTCAAGGTCTAAATTATCCACCCTTGTAATAAGGCTAGGTTTTCATCTATTCCAAGTAATTTTCCAGACATTATAAAAATTAAAAAGCTTTATCACACTTTTTTTATTCCTTCAAGGAGTCAAATGATCATAATTTTTTCTCTCTATGTCCCACTTTCTTCCTAATTCATTTGTCTTTTCTAGATTCTAGTTCTCTTTTGGGTCCTAGTCAGGCACTACTGTGCCTCCTACTTGATAGGTGTCATGTCCCTGGTTGCAGGCTGCCACCCTGTTAGCATGTGCTCTAGCCACTCCCATAACACACTGCTTTTCTTTTTTCTTTTTTTTTATTATACTTTTTAAGTTTTAGGGTACATGTGCACCACGTGCAGGTTTGTTACTTATGTATACATGTGTCATGTTGGTGTGCTGCACCCATTAACTCGTCATTTAGCACTAGGTATATCTCCTCGTGCTATCCCTCCCCCCTCCTCTCACCCCACAACTGGCCCCAGTGTGTGATGTTCTCCTTCCAGTGTCCATGTGTTCTCATTTGTTCAATTCCCACTTATGAGTGAGAACATGCTGTGTTTGGTTTTTTGTCCTCGCGGTAGTTGGCTGAGAATGACGGTTTCCAGCTTCATCCATGTCCCTACAAACGACATGAACTCATCCTTTTTTATGGCTGCATAGTATTCCATGGTGTATATGTGCCATATTTTCTTAATCCAGTCTATCATTGATGGACATTTGGGTTGGTTCCAAGTCTTTGCTATTGTGACTAGTGCTGCAATAAACATATGAGTGCATGTGTCTTTATAGCAGCATGATTTATAATTCTTTGGGTATATACTCAGTAATGGGATGGCTGGGTCAAATGGTATTTCTAGGTCTAGATCCCTGAGGAATCATCACACTGACTTCCACAATGGTTGACCTAGTTTACAGTCCCACCAACAGTGTAAAAGTGTTCCTATTTCTCCACATCCTCTCCAGCACTTGTTGTTTCCTGACGTTTTAATGATCACCATTCTAACTGGTGTGAGATGGTATCTCACTGTGGTTTTGATTTGCATTTCTCTGATGGCCAGTGATGATGAGCATTTTTTCATGTGTCTGTTGGCTGCATAAACGTCTTCTTTTGAGAAGTGTCTGTTCATATCCTTCGCCCACTTTTTGATAGGGTCGTTTGTTTTTTTTTGCAAATTTGTTTGAGTTCATTGTAGATTCTGGATATTAGCCCTTTGTCAGATGAGTAGATTGCAAAAAATTTCTCCCATTCTGTAGGTTGCCTGTTCACTCTGATGGTAGTTTCTTTTGCTATGCAGAAGCTCTTTAGTTTAATTAGATCCCATTTGTCAATTTTGGCTTTTGTTGCCATTGCTTTTGGTGTTTTAGACATGAAGTCCTTGCCCAAGCCTATGTCCTGAATGGTATTGCCTGGGTTTTCTTCTAGGGTTTTTAAGGTTTTAGGTCTAACATTTAAGTCTTTAATCCATATTAGATTAATTTTTGTATAAGGTGTAAGGAAGGGATCCAGTTTCAGCTTTCTACATATGGCTAGCCAGTTTTCCCAGCACCATTTATTAAATCGGGAATCCTTTCCCCATTTCTTGTTTTTTGTCAGGTTTCTCAAAGATCATATAGTTGTAGATATGTGGCATTATTTCTGATGGCTCTGTTCTGTTCCATTGGTCTATATCAGTGTTTTCGTACCCATATCATTTGTTTTGGTTACTGTAGGCTTGTAGTATAGTTTGAAGTCAGGTAGCGTGATGCCTCCAGCTTTGTTCTTTTGGCTTAGGATTGACTTGGCAATGCAGGTTCTTTTTTGGTTCCATATGAACTTTAAAGTAGTTTTTTCCAATTCTGTGAAGAAAGTCATTGGTAGCTTGATGGAGACGGCATTGAATCTATAAATTCCCTTGGGCAGTATGGCCATTTTCACAATATTGATTCTTCCTACCCATGAGCATGGAATATTCTTCCATTTGTATCCTCTTTTATTTCATTGAGCAGTGGTTTGTAGTTCTCCTTGAAGAGGTCCTTCACATCCCTTGTAAGTTGGATTCCTAGGTATTTTATCAACCAAAAAAAGTCCAGGACCAGATGGATTCACAGCCGAATTCTACCAGAGGTACAAGGAGGAGCTGGTACCATTCCTTCTGAAACTATTCCAATCAATGGGAAAAGAGGGAACCCTCCCTAACTCATTTTATGAGGCCAGCACTATCCTGATACAAAAGCCTGGCAGAGACACAACAAAAAAAGAATTTTAGACCAACATCCCTGATGAACATCAATGCAAAAATCCTCAATAAAATGCTGGCAAACTGAATCCAGCAGCATATCAAAAGCTTATCCACCATGATCAAGTGGGCTTCATCCCTGGGATGCAAGGCTGGCTCAATATATGCAAATCAATAAACATAATCCAGCATACAAACAGAACCAATGACAAAAACCACATGATTATCTCAATAGGTACAGAAAAGGCCTTTGACAAAATTCAACAATGCTTCATGCTAAAAACTCTCAATAAATTAGGTACTGATGGGACGTATCTCAAAATAGTAAGAGCTATCTATGACAAACCCACAGCCAATATCATACTGAATGGCCAAAAACTGGAAGCATTCCCTTTGAAAATTGGCACAAGACAGGGAGGCCCTCTCTCACCACTCATATTCAACATAGTTTTGGAAGTTCTGGCAAGGGAAATCATGCAGGAGAAGGAAATAAAGGGTATTCAATTAGGAAAAGAGGAAGTCAAATTGTTCCTGTTTGCAGATGACATGATTGCATATCTAGAAAACTCCATTGTCTCAACCCAAAATCTCCTTATGCTGATAAGCAATTTCAGCAAAGTCTCAGGATACAAAATCATTGTGCTAATATCACAAGCATCCTTATACACCAATAACAGACAAACAGAGAGCCAAATCATGAGTGAACTCCCATTCACAATTAATTCAAAGAGAATAACACACTGCTTTTCTACCATGCAGCGGGTAAACATAAATGTATGCAAATCTTGCCTGGTCAGATCATACATCAAGGTTAGCCTCTTAAATTTGTCTATGAATTTTCCTGGCACCTCTGAAAACTGTTTTAGTTTTTTCTTGCATATGGCTAATTCAGACATAGAAAAGGGTACATATACCTATATAGTGTCCCTATTATCATTTGTCACTTCCCAGAGAGGGTAAAAATTCAACTTAGCCAGCTGATAAGAGGCCCCACTGCATGTTGTTCTCGTGAAGCTCGGGTGTTTCGAGAGTGGGGTATGTATGTAAGACAGGACTTGAAGGGCAGGGAGAAGATGATGACAAGACACTAGATAACCCTGGAAAACTAGAAGAAGTTAATAACATGTTGCACACCTCCCAGAACTGGAAGGAGTCTGACTATGTTCTTATGGGGTGCTTGGACTGGCAGGGGGAGTTCAGCCCCAGCTAAGAAAAGCCTAATATTAAGAGGCACTTGCATTAAAAGGGTAATCAATTATGTGCCATCCCTATTTTGTCTTTTCCTCCATCAAACATATAGAAGCCCATTTTAATTTTTTATCCTGACCAAGCATCAGAGAAGCCTATATGTAAAGTATTTCTTTCCATTTAGTTTCTCTTCTATAAAACAAATTAAGCTGCAAAAAAAGGAGTCAGACTGAACAGGGGAAATGGGAAGGCTGTAACTTGTATATTGTAGTGTATTAGTCAATTTTCACACTGCTATGACAAAACTGACAAAACTCTTTCAGGAAAAAAGTGACATGCTGGGTTTAGAAAGTGGGGTCGAGCTGCCCTATACCAGCTCATCAAAGATGACCTTATGGTTAAGAAATGAGAGAAAACTGTTAAGAAAAAGTCTCATGTTCTCCATCTTGAGGCTAATTGTTTGCAGAGGGTTGTCATAAAAGAGGCTGTCACTAAACAGGCATATCTGATCTTATCGTGTAGGGCCGTTAAATACCACATTTCAACTTCTAGTCATAATGATGGGGAGGTTATTGCTGATTTTTTTCTGATAATTAAGGTACAAAAATACTAGGTTCCAAGACATCTCTTTTCTTCAGTGTCACTTGGACCAGTGGCAAATTAAATAAGCAATCAGCTATAAGTCAGAGGGTCGCTGAGGAAAGTAAAAGCTAAACTGTTTGGGGCCTCTTTCCTGGGGCAGCCTCCAGGCTACTACAAAACAGAGGTGGTGAGCAGAAAGGTGACAAGATGCAAAGCACTCAGGTGAGGGACAGAGAGCACAAGGTGGACAGTCCAAAAAGAGAAAGTGGTAAACATCTTGTTTAGCCAAATCTATTCCTCTCAATATTCCCGAGGGCCTCTAACCCTGTGAGCTTGGCCTCTAATCTCAGTATGATGCCCCCGGGCCTCTAACTTTTGGGGCTGAGTCTCTCACCCTAACAGTGTGCCCTAGAGCCTCTCACTTAAGTAGTAGTGGATAATCATTCTTGCCCACCAGAATGGCTTCACAAGTCTAAAAATGGCCCACTTGCCAGGTGTCAGCTGATTGATTCTGTGTGGATTGTTTTCCTTGGAGTGGGAGTCTTGTCATGGTGTCCATTCAAGGTGTTGCTGAAAGATATTGCTGGAAAAGAGGGTCCTGATACAGACCACAAAGTAAGATTCCTAGATCTTGTGCAGGAAAAAATTTGAGGTGAGTCAGAGAGCACAGTGAAAGAAGCAAGTTGACTAGAAATGACTCCATTAGAGTTGGACATCCTCAGAAAACAAGAGCAGGAATGCATTGTCTTTTGTTAGTGTCTCTGCTTATAAGTAACTATAAAGAGAAAGAGTTATAATTAAACTTGAAAGGTGCAGATGTACTCACTAAAGTCGGGGCTATTGGTTTTAACAATAACCATTAACCCGTTTACCTAAGCTAGCTCATTAATATTATCCTTACAAAAAAAATGCTGTACTCCTAGAACATTTATACATTTTTCAGGATTAGTGGAAGATGTCTTGTATGGCCACAAATATTCTGCAATTTGTAATTTGTGGCCAGCTAAAAAATGTGGCTATTTTCCGACTATGAGTATTAATCTTCTAGATGCCTTGTGAGTACCTAGCTACTCATATTAAGATAGAGTATTCTAGTTATGTTTATTAAACTAGAAGCTTGGTAACCATGAGTTCCTCTAACACAACAAGTCTACTCCTCAAGGAGGAAATGTATTTCTCAGGAATTTTGTGCATTTTGTTTGATGGAATTTGGTATGTTTACCAAAATGGCAGAAAAGAGTGAAATTAGTCCTCAAATATTTCTCGAGATTGGATATAAAGTAAACAAAATGATTGTAGGTACTATGCAAGTTGATACAGTTGATATTCAAAATAAATTTTGTTGGAAACACAATGAGATTTTTATTTTTACTTATTTATTATGATTATTATTTTGAGACAGAGTCTTTTCTGTTTCCCAGGCTGGAGTGTAGTGCACCATCTTGGCTCACTGAAACCTCTGCCTCCCAGGTTGAAGCAATTCTCCTGCCTCAGCTTCCCAAGTAGCTGCAATTACAGGCATGCATCAACACACCCAGCTAATTTTTGTATCTTTAGTAGAGATGGGGTTTCACTCTGTTGGCTGGGCTAGTCTCAAACCCCTGACAACAAGCGATCTGCCCACCTAGGCCTCCCAAATTGCTGGGATTACAGGCATGAGCCACTGCTCCCAGCCACAATGAGATTTTTAAATAATTCTAACTGATTTCCTGCTGTTGAGCAGGGAGCTGAGCAAATTCAACAGATCACGGGCCTAAAGTAGGAGAAGACTGAGGACAAACTCTAGAATGCATGTGATTAAATTAATTACAATTGAAACCAAATCAAATTTAATAAGGCTGTACCTCTTAGTTTCAAGATGTTTCCCCTCATTTTGAAATGTGGTGTTATTCAGTGGAAAAGAAAACCAATGTTTATCTCCAGAGTAAAGAACAGGGTTCCCTGTAGGGATTGATTGACTGAGAGCTATGGCTCAGAATTAAAAATCCTTCTTTCTTCCACTTGTAAACTAGAAATAAATTTTGTCATAAAAGAGGCTGTCACTAAACGGGCATATCTGATCTTATCATGTAGGGCTGTTAAATACCACATTTCAACTTCTAGTCATAATGATGGAGAGGTTATTGCTATAAACTAAACTAAAAATAAGTAAACTAAAAATAAATTTCTAAGCCCCGTTGAGTAAATGGACACCTCTTCTTGGATAAGGACATTCCAAAGTTAACCTGAAAATCTAGTTCAAGCCATGGGTCACACGGGCCTCATTATACTCTCCTCCCTTTGGTTTTAATTTTAATTTCAATTTTTAATTTATTTTTGTGGGTACATAGTTGGTGTATATATTTATGGGGGTACATGACATACTTTGATACAGGCATGCAATGAATAATGCATAATAAAAAATAGGGTATCCATCCCCTCAAGCATTTACAGCTGGTGTTATAAACAATCCAATTATACTCTTTTAGTTTTTTTAAAATGTATAGTTAAATTATTTTTGACTATAATCGCCTTGTTGTGCTATCAAATACTGTCTTATTCATTCTTTCTAACAATTTTTTGTGCCCATTTTGCATCCCCACTAACCCCCTGTTCCTTCACTGCCCTTCCCAGCCTCTGGTAACCATCCTTATACTCGCTATCTCTATGACACAAATTGTTTCGAATTTTAGCGCCCACAAATAAGTGAGAACATGTGACATTTGTCTTTCTGTGCTTGACTTATTTCACTTAACATAAAGACTTTCAGTTCCATTTATGTTATTGCAAATGGCAGACTCTCATTCTTTTTTAGAGCTGAATAGTACTCCATTGTGTATATGTACCACATTTTCTCTATCCAGTCAGCTGT
>NW_026653183.1:0-15709 GCF_009828535.3 Hylobates moloch
CAGGAAATCAACATGGCACATGGATACATATGTAACAAACCTGCACATTGTGCACATGTACCCTAAAACCTAAATTATAATAAAAAAAAATAGGCCACAACACATTTTATTTTATGCTTTTTTCCCCAAACATGAAACATGCAATCTCAGGAAATACAGTTGCTGTTTGGTTTCAAGCTCTGATTGGAGACAGTTGTTGCATATGGATGGAGGTCGGATGAAGGGTGGTAGAAGAAACTATTTTAGCACTGGCACCCAGAAGAATGGGTCATAATTCAGAAGTGCCCAAATCACACCTATCTGTAGAAGACTTCCTGCCTTTTTGAGGTGGTGGAATATGAACACCAGTGCTTTCCGTGGTTCCTAATTTCTTCCTTCGTGACAACCTTTGTCAGTGTTTGATACAAGGTGCACGTATCGGGGTTTAATAAGAAGCAGAAACAGTGACATAGAATGAGGGGTTTATTCCAGGGATTAGATCTCAGGCAAGTGTGGGATCTGGTGAAGAAGTCAATGGGAGTGTGTTGCATCTGTCTGATAATGGGCTGAGCCCTCTGGGTCAGCACAGCCATCAGTAACAAAAGCTGGGCATGAAGTAGAGGAGAACAAAGAAGAATTGGAATTAGGAGGAAAAACTGGAACCCACGTCAACCTTTTACCAACCTCAATGGGGGTGACTTCCAGAGGGATCTAGTGCCCTCTGCCATGGAGCTGAACATGTACCTAGCATAGGACTTGGCAAAGCTGAAGACAGAGCTTTGGGAGCTTCAACTACAGCTGCTGCGATAAGTCCAGGTGGGTCACCACATCAGGGAAAATGTGTGCTTGCCATCATAGAGTTTGGTGCCCCCTTCAAATGGTTGTTGCTTCAATTCTGCTTTTCCAACCTCATGCAGATTTCCCTTAAGGCTAACCTTAACTCAGTGTGAATCAGGAGAGGAAATTCTAGAAAACATAGCTCCTGATTTAGCTAAGTTGATACTGTAGAAAGCTACCAAAGTCCATCCCTTGCCAACTTGGCATCCATGTCCACTTCTCTTAACTAAATATAACTTCCAAATGAAGACATTAGCAAAATGATGCTTCTATCTAGTATGATGCAACTATCAGTTCTACAGATGAAAACACATTTAAAAGACGACCAGGCACGGTGACTCACACCAGTAATCCCAGCACTTTAGGAGGCTGAGGTGGGTGGATCACTTGAGGTCAGGAGTTCGAGACCAGCCTGGCCAACATGGTGAAACCTGTCTCTACCAAAAATACAAAAATTAGCCAGGCATAGTGGTGCATGCCTGTAATCCCAGCTACTCTAATCACTTGAACCCAAGAGGCAGAGGTTGCAGTGAGCTGAGATTGCACCACTGCACCAGCCTGGGTGATAGAGTGAGACCATGCCACAGGAAAAAAAAAAAAAAAAAAGGATACATAGCCTCATAGGTTACTTTGTCCATTTGGGGATAATACTCAGTCTTTTTTTTTTTTTTTTTAGCTAAGATCCACTTTCCCTTTGATGTCATTTAAATATACTGAGATATAATGATAATATGGGTTGAATTGTGTCTGTCAAAAAGCCATGTTGAAGTGCTAAACCCTGGACCTTGTAAATATGATCTTATTTGGAAATAGCGTCTTTGCAGATATAATCAAGAAGAGGTCATATTGGATTAAGGTAGGCTCTAATTCAGTGACTGGTGTACTTATAAGAGGAGGGGAATTTGAACACAGACACAAAGAATGTCATGTAACCATGGAGGCAGAGATTGGACAAAGGAACATCAAAGATTACCAGCAACCATCAGAGGCTACAAGAGACTCATTGAACAGATTCTCCCTCAGAGCTTCTAAAAAGGAAGTGACCCCACTATCACCTTGATTTAGGACTTTTCGCATACAGACTGCAGTAAAATGAATTTCTGTTGTTTCAAGCCACCCAATTTGTGGTACTTTGTTACAGCAGCCCTAGGGAACTAATACAAAAACTATTATTACCCCATTTTATATTAGATGGTGGATGGGGTAGAAAAAAGAATTGGTTAATATACAACTAAAGATATTTATATCAGAAAATAAATATTCATAATTCTTACCATCCTAATTTCTATAACTAATCTTGTGGTCATAGCTGGTATTTATAACTTCCTTCTTTCACTACCCATTCCATATACTTGTGTCCTCAGCAAGCACATCACCTAGTCATAGTTTCTTGCCTGTTGGGGTGATGTCAGTTTTCATTTTTGAGGGATCCAAGCTTTTGCAATTGAGCCTGCGTTGGGTTATTTTCCACTTACTTTGTTCGTTACAGCAACAAAAGTAATTACAAGACTTGAGAGTATAAGATATGACCTTGAATTCCACACTTTTTCTTACTCCTATAGTCTAGTAGTAATCCAACTTCCCCAGTCATCCCAGCCAATACACCAATATCTGACTTTGCTTGTTGATTCTTTAGAATGAGGAGCCCAAAGTCGGCAGCAGGGAGTATCAACTTCCATCTTAATGGAATCGTTGCTGTATCTCCCAGTAGAAGCATCTCTCCCTTGGGGACCAGAACTTGTAGACCAGCAGAGTCTAAAGTTGAGAATAGAAAGAATAAATTTTGCTGTGGATCACTATGGGTAACAGTAAGAGGAGCCCTTTCCATTTTCCCCCTTGATTCCTGGATCTATGAAATCTGGATCAGAGAGAAACAGCAACATGCATTGATTGATCATTTAGAGAATTTACTGCATCTTTCAGGACATTATCCTAGCTCTGCAAAGTGTTTCCATCCATCTAGCACAGTAAATAGTTAAAAGGAGAATTCCACCTTTCTACTGCTTTAGAGTGATGAATAACAAGTTAAGACTAATGAATTCCATAAGCGTGAGTCTGTTATTCTTCATTTGCTGCAAAGTAAGTTCCTTGGTCAAAAGCAAAGCATTGTGGAATAACATGAAGGGAAATAAAATATAAGAATTCTTTAAGCCCACAGATACTGATTTTGGCAAAGGTATTACAGATAGGGAAGACAAATCCCTATAAAGAGTAAGTTTCTATGGAGCAAGAACAAAATACTGCCCTTTCATGCCTTGTGAGTAGAAGTTCATGTTGCTGAATTCATGCATACCCTCCATGTCTACCATCATGGCTATTTTGTTTATGAGCTCATTGGTCAAGAACAGAAGAAACTGGAAAGAAAAACCTGGTAGAGGTCTGCAGAATGTGTCCTCTTGTCCATTATTAAGATTCTTATATGCTGAAGTTGAGCTTTGATGAACATTCACATGGGCCCATTTAGGAAAGTCTATCCATTTACTTCCCCAGATTTTCCTGTCACTAATTTTCCAGTCATGTTTCTTCTAAGTCCCTTATTATCCATCTAAACTGTTAACTACTGCCCATGAAGCAATGCAGATTTATATCTCTGGCTGTCTTTCGTTTGAGGCAAAATGAACAATTAGGTACACTGCTGGAAGTTCTTATTACTGGGAAAATTTTTCTTCCCCACACCACCAGTATAGGGCCACAATGATGTACTCATTCGGTTTTGGATGATACCAGAATATCACACAAAAATTTCTGTAAACAATGCCAAATATTTTTCAGTCCACTGGTCACTGAGTGCTTCCCATGAGGCCATGGGTGTAAGATTCTGAAGCTATAGTTGCACAAATAGACACCATAGGTAACTGGGTCACTTGCTTATTTAATATACTTGTGCTTGATCTCATATATTCTACTTCCATTTGATCATTGAATGAACAACTTAGAGGCTTCCATTTGATCATTCACACACAACTTAGAGGCTTGATGGATCAACAACACTTAGTTCATCATGGGCAGTTCAGGTTGCATTATAACTTGATGGCCCATGATCAAGCTTCCAGTTTCAAACTGGTATTCTAAAGAAGAATTTTAAAGAGAAAAGAAGAATATCTGAATTAAAAGAAGAATTTTTCTGAAGAAGTTGTTATAGTTTTGCTCCAGAATTCTAAATGTCTGCTCTATGATTCGTCTATCAGGTTAATGGCTTTATGCAGGATTCCTACCTAATAGAGACATTTTTAGCACCATGGAATCTACTGGATCTAGATGTAAGAGCAGTTTGCAGGGCAGCCTTGTATTGTAGAGGCTTTTCCTGTTCTGGACCTCACACAAAACTAACGACCTTACATCTTACTTGGTAAATGGATTGTAGTAGCATGCCCAATGAAATATATATTCTCTTCGAAATCCACAAAGGCCCATTAGACATTATCCCTCTTTCTTAGTAGTAGGAGAGGTCAGATATAGCAACCTGTCATCATGTTCATGAAAGGAATATCTTGGCATGCTCAAAACAAGTAGATCACTACAAATTTCAGTAACATTCAGTGAAATATAAAGTGAATTTTGTGGAATTTATCACTCTCTGGTATGCAAGTATCTTAACATCATATCTAGAGCTAGTTACTTTATCCTATTTACCAGATACAGTAATCATGACATAATATCATTAATATAATGTGCCTGCATGGTATCTGATGGAATGGATAGACAATTATAGTCCCTGTGGACTAGATTATAACACAGGGCTGTAAAGTTGAAATAGCCCTGAAGTAGGACAGTGGAGGTATATTAGTAACACTCTTGGCTGGAAGCAAATTGCTTCTGATGGTATTTACCAGAGGTTAGCAAACATTTTCTGTAAAAGGCTAGAAAATAAATATTTTAGAATTTGGAGGACATGTGGTCTCTGCCATAATTACTGAAATCTGCTGTTGCAGCACAAGAGCAGCCATACCTAATATGTAAACAGATAAATGCAACTGTGTTCTAATAAAACTTTATTTATAAAAGTGCAGTAGTCTGAATTTGCCCATGAGCTATAATTTGCTAATTTCTGGACTTTATTAACAGGTATAGAGAAATAAGCATTTGCCAGCTCAGTGGCTCCTGACCAGGTGCCAGGAGCCCTATTGATTTGTTCCATCAATGAAACTACATTTGGAACAACAGCTGCAATTGGAGCCAACATCTGATTGAGATATTAAAAATTCACTGTCATTCTTCAAAATTAATCTGTGTTCTGCATAGGATAAATCAGCAAAATAAATGGGGAATTTGGTAGGAATCACCATCCTTGCATTTTGTTTCAGTTCCTGTTGGTGGCTCTAATCTTCATACTCCTTTAAGAATTCAATATTCCTTTTGTTTACTATTTTGGCATGTTGCTTATTGCTACACAATAAACTACTACACAACTTAGGGATTTAAAACAATAACAATTGTTTTGTTCACTAATCTGTTTTAGGCAGGTTCAATAGGGACAGTTCATCTCTGATAAACTCATGCAGACAAGAAATGTCATCTGGGAAGGCTTGACTGGGGCTGGAGAACCTACTTCCAAGATAGCTTGCTCAAATGATTGGCAAGTGCTTCTTATAGTTGACTTGGAACTCATCCAGGGTTATCTACTGGATACCTTGGATCCTTTCCACATGGACCTCTCCATAGGGATGCTTGGGCTTCCTGAAAACATGGCAGCTAGTTTCCAAGAACAAGGATTCCAAAAGGCATGGATAAAAATTCTAAGTCTTCTAAATCACTTAAATTCTGAAGTTCTGGATCACTTCTGCCAAATTCTATTTATTAAATGAATCAGTAATGCAAGCCCAGATCCAAGGGTTGGGTAATAGACTTCACTTCTCAATGCATAGAGTAGCAAAGAACTTGTGGCCATCTTTAATCCATGATAGTTCACTTTGCACAACAAAGCCAAAACTAGGAGACTGACAAAGGTTACTACCCCCAGAGGAGAGTTTTTGTAAGAAAATAATATTGAATTTCACAGATCTACTAAACCACTGGGGACTCCACTAAGCAGTATTTCAAATGGATTACACTCTACCAAGTCAGGAAGAGAAGTAAGAGAGGTAGAGAAAAAGGCCCAAAGAAAAGAACAGAACACAAGTATTTATTCATTAGTCCTTATTCCTTATATATGTCAATTTCAAGAAAGTCATCAGAAAGACATTTCCTTTTTCCTAATCTGGACATGAGTCTCTGGGATTCTCTTGAAAGTCATCTTCCCAATGCTAGGCAGCACTGCACCTTAGCATTTATCCATTTATTTGTTCATTCAACAAACATGTGTTTCATTGATATCTTTCAGTGGCCCAAACCATGGCAAGTGTTTATTAAGAAGACTCTACCCTTGAGGGGCCCATAGCCTCCCATGTATCTATTTAGACTATAGGTTAAAGACGTACTTGGTCTTCCCTATAACACCTAGGTCAGTGTCTTGGTTGTAGTATTGCTCAGTATTTTATTACTGACTCATCAGAGCATTTTTACTCCATTGGCTTTTGACATCTAAAACAGTTGTCAGCTTATAAAACTCCAAAATATTTAACAATCAGCTCTCATAAGCTGGTGTGTGGGATGGTATCAAAAAGCTCTCCTCTACGTCGTAAGGTTGTCACAGCAGATGGTACCTCGAGGATCTTTTTTTTTTTTTTTTAATCTTTAGCTAATTTAAAGCTGTCACTCCTTATTTTGGATGGGAGGGAGAAAATAGCTGATTGGAAGTAGAGGAAAAAATAGTTTCAGGATCAATGGTGGAAATAGCAGCAAAATATTATTATAGTTGTAATGCTCTGCATTTATATGGGATTTTTTTCCAAAGGTCTCAGAACACTTTTCTGAATATCACCTATAAATTCAAAAACAATTATGAAGAAGTCAGAGTAAAGCATAATTATACTAGAAATTTACTCTGAAATATAATTCAATAATACAATTTTACTCTCAAATATAATTCAGTGAAAAGTAGACTTATTGTAAACTGAATTATAGACATACATTTGGATTTTTTTTTTTTTAAGATGGAGTCTCGCTCTGTCACCCAGGCTGGAGTGCAGTGGCGTGATCTCGGCTCACTGCAAGCTCCACCTTCTGGGTTCACGCCATTCTCCTGCCTCAGCCTCCCGGGTAGCTGGGACTACAGACGCCCACCACCACGCCCGACTAATTTTTTTTTTTTTTTTTTTAGCATTTTTAGTAGAGACAGAGTTTCATTGTGTTAGCCGGGATGGTCTCGATCTCCTGACCTTGTGAGCCGCCCGCCTCAGCCTCCCAAGGTGCTGGGATTACAGGCAGTGAGCCACCACGCCCGGCCAAAGGGTCTGGTAATTTCCTTTTTTGTCTTTTTATCCCCCCCCTTTCTGTGGAGAACGGGGTCTCACTACATTGCCAAGGCAGGTCTTGAACTCCTGGGCTCAAGCCATCCTCCCACCTCTGCCTCCCTGAGAGTTGGGATTACAGGCGTGAGCCACTGCACCCGGCACATTTGGATTTTTATGGCATATTTTAACATAGGAAGTGCCAGGATATGGGTCTTCAAGGAAAGCACTAAATATAGATGCTAACAAATTTCCATGTTATGGATAGGGAAACAGGCGAGAAAGTTGTCAGAGAGTAGGTTGAGATGAAAATCATTTCCTGACCATAGCCCAACACTCTTGCTAGAGGTATTTTAAATGACATGGCCCCAGGGCTTCAGTGAAAGATGAAATCTTCTGTTCCTGGAAGCTTGCAAATTTCTTGTAAGAAGGCAGAGAGCAAGAACTGAATCGACAAAAGTATCTAAGATAGAGATAGGAGGCAGGAGGCCAGCAGGAGAGGAAAATGCAGCCCACAGATTGCTTTTCTGCAATGTTTGGACTACTAAGGAGATTATAAATGGACTAGGGTATCTATGAACCATCAAAAAACATACGTAAATTTGTGTATGTATTTGAACACATTCATTATGATGAGGGTGTCTACATCTTTCATCAGATTTTCCTATGGTCTCCTAACCAAATGGGTTAGGTAAGATCTGCTGGCCTAGAGAGATGCCTTGAGAAACAAATTTTATATTGCTTGTAGAAAAAAGTCATTTTACTAGCTTTTGCATGCTGTGGGCCCTTGCCTACCATTTTCATTCTCGGCTGAAAGGCAGCACAAAGTGATAGCACGGCAGCCTCTAAAGAAAGATTGCTGAGATTCAGATCCACACCCTACCACTTTGCAGTTGTGTGACCTTGAGCTAGTTACTTGATTATTCAGGCTGTCTGCAGCTCAGTTTCCTTAAAAATGAGGATAATTATAATAGTATCTATTTCATCTGGTTTGGAGGCACATTAAGCTTCCCCACATTGATCTTCTTCCATTACATAAAACACCATGTTCCTTCTTACCTCTTTTGTACAAGTTATTGTACAAGTTATTCCTTATGCATGTTATTCCTTATGCATTGTACAAGTTATTCCTTATGCATGAAAAGTCTTTTGCTCTCACTCCTTCCCTAGCAAATTACTGATGATCCCTGAAGGCTCACTTTAAATTTCACTTCATCAGAAAAGCTCTGACCCCCCCATAGCTCAGTTTAGTCCTTCTCTATAATATCTGATGTGACGCAGTGGTCTGCTGAAGTTGGCTCATGCTGGCTAACCAGAGCTGATTGTTGAATATTCTAGAACTGTGTGAGCTGGCAACTGCAACTGCCCATAGCTTGAAATTAACTGTGGATATATTTACACCACAGAAATTGGCAGATGCTACAAATCAGGGCTTTTTTTGAAAGCTCGTTTACCAATAACCACTGTATACAGCATCCTGTATGTTTTCTTTGTCACACTTGTCATAATTTTAATTGCACATTAATTCTCTGATTGCTTACTTAATGTCCGTGTATCTCACCAAGAAGTAGGTTTCATTAGGCAGGAAGCATATCTGCCTGTTCACTGCTATACTTGTAATACTTACATAGTCTGGCCTGGGCATTTAACTTTGTCAAAGAAACAAATCAAAAAAGAAGGTAATCTGCAAATGGCACTTCTGTTGCTTCCATGGGCAAGAGGAGAATTACTTAGGGATAAGGAAGTAGAACAAATGTGACATTCTTCTTCTGAAACTCTCTCCCATGTGTCATGTGATAGCTAGTGGTGTAATACATTGTGTGGTTCTTAATATGGGGACATTAGAAGCTCCTGACAACCATAGAACTTGAGTTACCATGTGGGATGAAAATATGTTTCCTACTCAGGATTGGAGAAATGCAGCCTGTCACCTTATCATAACTGTTCTTCTCAGTCATCTGGGTAGCTTAGTACTCCTAGAGATGCCATCATCTGTGTGCTTCTTTGCTGCCCATACTAGTCCACTTGAGTCAACTTCAGATGGGGCTAAGTGGATGCAAAATTGCCTGTGAAATAGTGTCTCCAGGGTAGTGCACTGTCCATCACCCCCATGGTACTTTGTAGCTGAAAGAGGATGTCATTGGGTGGTTGTGATTGCCTGAAGCCCATGAATTAGGAAAATATAAAGAACTCAAAAAAGACAGTCCAAATGGCTTGCCAGAGATGGAGAGTCTGGATCTGTCTCATTAGCTGGGCTGAGTGTCTACTTCCTGGGTCTTAGTGCCTTCAAACCCTGACAGCGAGCTGCCTGCCTGGCCAGCAAGCCCTCCAAATACCTGGAAAAACAGCAATTTCCTTTTTTATCTGTGGCAGTTGACCTCTACTGGAGCCAGCTTCCACTAAAAATTGATTCCAGTGGATCTGCTTAGGATACAGTGGCCCCTGCTACCACCCAAGAAGTTTTGTAAGGCCAGGCAAACTTAGCGTGAATAAAAAATGGGCTCCATGGAAACAAGGTATACAGCTACAGGAACACACCAAGCTACTTCCCCATCTTGAGGATGTTAGTCACTGAGCTATAGATCAGTGCAGGACAAGCCCCTATGACATTTGGTAACCATAAACACAACTGAATATCCTAAATCAATTAGGAGACAGGCCCTCCCAGTCTAGAACCTTTGAATCCTCATCCCTTGTGAGATGGATGAAATGGAAAGGCTTAAGAATGAAGGCTTGGCCTAAAATTTTACCTTAGGACCCTCAAATGCACCCATCCTGGAAGCCTGGGAAGTTGTAAGACTTTCTAATCATCAGACATCAGGAAACACAAACCAACCAACCACAAACAAGCAAACAACAAATACCTGGGGCATTGCAACAAATGGCCTCACACCCTCTCCCAGACACAAGGCAATGGGCCTCCTGGAGAATATTTCTTAAACTTTAATTTTTCTCTTAGTTCATATGGATCACCAAGGGACCTTGTTAAAAGGCAGGTTCTGATTGAGTAGATGAGACCTGAGATTCTGCATTTCTACCACACTTTAAGTGGAGACCAAAGCTGCCAATCCAAGGACCACACTTTGAGTAGCAGGCCCCAGAGGATGCATTTTGCAAAGAGGTAGTTACCATGAAGACTAGTGGCCACAAGAACTCAGGATGGCTCTCTCTGGGACCTATTGTGGGCTCTACCTATGGGTCTGAGTTTACTCTCTCCTCCAACCACTTCTAGAAAATAAAATCCGTAAAGTGAAGCTAAAATACCTAGCACCCCCTCCACCCCTGAGCAACATCATGAGAAAATAATGACTGTGCAGTATTTTCCAATCTTGTGTGCTATGAGCTTATTACTTAGGAGTGTCTTTTCAGAAGGACAGAAAAGTCCTGCATAATGACCCAGTGTCCACACAACTGTTTGGAGTCAGAGGGTGTTGTAATTACATACTATAGAATCCTTCCTTACCCACTGTTTTTGTTTTTTTAGTTGTTCTTCTTCAAATACAAGGTTTACAGACACACTGCACTCCCTCCATGCCTTCATCCTAAGCTAAACTGTCCTTTTTAATGAGTTGGTGGCAACCCTGTGGCTTGGCAAATAGGGACCATAAATGTCAGGTGCTTTCCTGGGGCTGATGTGGTTTTCACTCCTGAGTTTTATCTGACAGCCCATGTGGGGCTAAAAGGCCAGAGCATTTTTAGCTTGAGTTAAGCAACACCAAAATCCTCCAGGTTGAAGCTAAATCCCCCTTTACTGCTGTTGGAGTGCTAGCTGAGGGCACAGTGTATCCTCAGAACCCAAGGCGCCGGCACAGATGGGGCTGCTCTGGGTTGATTCTCCTATATTTAACACGGCCCTAATTACCCACAGGTCTCTGAGTGAGGAGGGCTGATGAGCAGTTCAAGTTCCCTGCATAGAAATAGCCTCAGAATAGTTCCAGTGTTGTTTCTAATTGCAATGGATGAGCAGACTGTCTCATTAATCCTCCCCTATCAGCGTGCAAACTGGCTGCCCCAGAATAGCCCTGATCTCAGCCAGCCCACTTGGGCTTAGGGACTGGTGGTTTTGTACATATTTGGAGAAGGAAGAAACTTCTCCCAGGGATGGGGGAGTGAGTGTGAGTGTGTGTATGGGTGGAGGGAGAGGGGAGCAGTCTGTGGATTCTGGAATCTTAGATAAACACAGGAAAGTGATATGGAAAAGTTTAGGATAGCACCTTGGGTCTGGGAAGGAATTGGTTCAGAAATGTTAGGACGTAGCTGAAACATGCCCTTCCAATATCTTCAGCCTATTCTTTTGCCTTTTTACCTTTCTATGTGAATATTTTATTATTCTGTTTAATTCTTGCTCCGTTTTTTCTGTCATTATTCAGTGTAGGGTCTGATTTCAGCCATTTACACCTTAGTGTCAATGTGCCACTGGTAGGTTTTTATATGTTTCTAGCTTTCCAATTTACAAAGGTCATTTACATGCTCATTCTTTTAGTACCTCACAGCAATCTTGTAAGGTTAGCAATGGCAGGCATGGCTCTCATTATGCAAGAAAGGAAAGTGAGGCTCAATAAATAAGTCTATGAGCACCTCAAGATCATGCACTTAACAAATGATACATCTTGGACAAGAGACCAAATCTTTTCTCTGATAGTTCTGAGAGATATAGTTGGTTCCATGTTAGAAGAACATAATATCTTAATTATGGTCAGGATGATACCACAGAAAGAAAAGACTCGTTGGAATCAAATAGACTGGGATTTCAATCTCTATGACTTTGGGCAAGTTTCTTAAACATTTCTGAGGCTCAGTTATGAGGATTAAATGAAATGATGTACATAGTGAACTGCTAGTGATTAAAAGCAAACTAAGATATATGGCAACTAAATACAATGTGTAATAATGGATTTGATGCTTTATTAGGAATAAATAGCAATAAAAAACGTTTTGGGAGATAGTTGGCAAAATTTGAATATGGACCCTGGATAACACTTTTATAATAATGTTAATTTTTTAAAAAACATTGATAATTGCACTGTGACTATGTGTGAATGTTCTGAGGAAATACACATGGAAATATTTAGGAATAAAGAGGCATGATATATACAACTACTCCCAGAAAGATGGTCACCAGATGCTAGGAAGGGTAATCGTGGGCAGGAGTGAGAGATGGTTAATGGGTACAATAAATAGTAAGAAAGAATAATTAAGACCTAGTATTTGCTAGCACAACAAGGTGACTATAATAAAAAATAATTTAATCCTTTATTGTAGGGAGCAGTCTATGGATTCTGGAATCTTAGACAAACACAGGAAAGTGATATGGAAAAGTTTAGGATAGCACCTTGGGTCTGGGAAGGAATTGGTTCAGAATTAGTTCAGAAATGTTAGGACGTAGCTGAAACATGCCCTTCCAATATCTTCAGCCTATTCTTTTGCCTTTATACCTTTCTATGTGAATATTTTATTATTCTGTTTAATTGGGTATGGGAAGGAATTGGTTCAGAATTTTATTTTAAAATAACTAAAATATTATAATTAGATTGCTTGAAACACAAAGGATAAATGCTTGAGGTGATGGATATCCTATGCACCCTGATGGGATTATTATGCATTGCATCCTTGGATCGAAATATCTCAGGTAACCCATAAATATGGACACCTATTATGTACCCACAAAAATTAAAAATTAAAAAAATAAAATTGTATCTGGCAAATTAAAAGTAAAATATATATTTATATACATATGAAACTACTCTCCAATGATTCAGAAAATAGTATGTATATAATTTGAGGCAATACCATAATAAATATGGGCAAAATTTTAATATATAAGGAGACTGAGTAAAGAATATACGGAAGTACTTGTGATTCTTCTGTACATTTGATACTATATCATAATAAAGTTATAAAAGCAAAAAATAAAAGGGTCTTCTGTAAGGCAGAAATCTGTATGTTTTCTGATAATTCAAAGTAGAGTTGGGGTTGGAGAGGGTGGTGCCCTGCCATGGTGGTTCTTTACCTCCACCCTCTTGGCACACCCCAGTTGGCAGCCTTCACCTGGGCCTTCTCCCTCTAGGCTCTGGAAACATGCTCACTCGGCATGCTGCTTCACTCTGAACCTGAGCTGGGAAGCCCCATCCTTCCAGTCCATTCCCGTGAGCCTTAGCTAAAACCCAAAATGTAATAAATGGCATGTTCAGGGAAATAAAGCTCTTAGAAAAATAGTGTTACCTCATCACACTTGTCCAGTGCCCACTGCCTCTAAGATGGGTGAGCAGCATTCCTGGGAAAGGCTGGGGCCCATACCTTTAAACTCAGCTGAGTACACAGGGGCACATACCAGACTCCAGGTCAGGACTTGACAAGTTCCCAAAGTGGTGTCATTGCTGGAACCCTGATACCCACACTCGTGGTCTGGTCCCTGATTCCCCCTCCTGCTCTCCAGCTTCATCTCTTCTTCTCATCCTATGATGGTTAATATTGAGTGTCAACTTGATTGGATTGAAGGATGCAAAGTATTGTTCCTGGGTGTGTCTGTGAGGGTGTTGCCAAAGGAGATTAACATTTGAGTCAGTGGGCTGGGAGAGGCAGACACACCCTCAATCTGGGGGGGCACAGTCTAATCAGTTGCCAGCACAGCCAGAAGGAAAGCAGGCAGGTGGCTAGAAAAAAGTAGGCAGAAGAAGGTGCCTTGTAAGGTTAGCAATGGCAGGCATGGCTTTGCTGAGTCTTCTGGCCTTCATCTTTCTCCTGTGCTGGATGCTTCCTGCCCTTGAACATCATACTCCAAGTTCTTCAGCTTTTGGACTCTTGGACTTACACCAGTGCTTTACCAGGGGCTCTCGGGCCTTTGACCACAGACTGAAGGCAGCACTGTTGGTTTCCCTACGTTTGAGGTTTTGGGACTCAGAATGACTTCCTTGCTCCTCAGCTTGCAGGTGCCCTACTGTGGGACTTCACCTTGTGATCGTGTGTGTCAATTCTCCTTAATAAACCCCTGCACCAACCATATCCTTCAGTGCTTACCCTATACTAGCATGTACTTCCTCACTTTTACCCAAGGTGCTTCCTCCAGTTGGAACCCTCTTCTTCATTTTCTCCTTGGCTTTCAGGCTTCAACTTAGATGTCTCTTCCTCCAGAAAGCTTTCCCTGGTCTTCTGATATCTGTGTTATAGCCCCTGTAACATGCCCTGTGCACCCTATTCTTATTTTAATCACCTTATTACTCTGCTTTCTAATAGCCTCTTTACTTGTCTGTATCCTCCAACAAATACAAGATCTGTGAGATTTGTTCATGTTTTTCCCTAGTGCCTGGCACATTTCCATACATGTAATAGACTGTCCATAAATATTTGTTGAATGAATTCAATAATTAGACTAGATTACTGTCTCTCTGAAGATAAAGGTATCTTTCTGTCATTGCTTGTTTGTTAATCCTCCTCAGAAGGACCTATCACTGCTAATAGAGATTGTATTACATATACTTAGGAGATTTGGGAGTGATTCATCCAAAAGATGCACTAACAGAATCCTAAAAAATCAAGACTGAGAGAGATCTGATTCCAAGCCTGCTTGTCTCCAAATACTGGTCTGTGTGAAGCCAGAATTGGCTGGAAGGATTTTTAATGACATACATTACAAAGCCCCACCTCTAGAAGTACTGATTTCATTATATTGGATGGGGCCCAATGCTGTGCATGTAGAAGGGTCCGTAGGTAATCCTGTGACACAGCCAGGGTTAGACAGTCACTAGAGTACCTTCCATTTCATTCAAGAGAAGCTGAAGGTGAAGTGATATGCTCAAGGCCACAAAGCCTGAAGTGCTGAATGAGGGATGGGACTCAGGATTCTAATCCCCACCAAAGGGCTTTCCATTTCCTCATTTCCTCTACTGGGAATTCCCTCCCCAAATGCAGCAGGTTTGTTTTTTAGTTCTCATCTGGCCACACAGGTGCAGGCTTGAATAGAGGTGATTTTTTTCCTTACTGAAATAGTTGCATTTCATTACTGAGTGAAAGAATGTCTCAGGGTAATTCTAAAGATAATGCACTTTAGAATAAAATGCTCTGTGTAAAGGGAGGCTGGTATTAATATAAACCCTGGCTTTTGAGTTGTTGAAAATATATGTGGTAAATAACCTGCTGATTTTTGGATAAATATCATGAATGAAGCAGGAATTGTGTTTATATTTTTAATAACCACTGGCTATTTGGAAATGGCCATATTGCTTAAAAAATAACCCAATCAATCTAATTAAACTAAAGAGCTTCTGCACAGCAAAAGAAACTACCATCAGAGTGAACAGGCAACCTACAGAATGGGAGAAAATTTTTGCAACCTACTCATCTGACAAAGGGCTAATATCCAGAATCTACAATGAACTCAAACAAATTTACAAGAAAAAAACAAACAACCCTATCAAAAAGTGGGCAAAGGACATGAACAGACACTTCTCAAAAGAAGACATTTATGCAGCCAAAAAACACATGAAGAAATGCTCATCATCACTGGCCATCAGAGAAATGCAAATCAAAACCACAGTGAGATACCATCTCACACCAGTTAGAATGGC
>NW_026653184.1:0-15691 GCF_009828535.3 Hylobates moloch
TTGAGAGTTTAAAAAGTATTCGAAAATATTTGATTTCTAATGTAGCATATGGATCCACCGGCATTAGGGATGTACACCTTGAACTGAAAGATTTAACACTTTTTGGCTAAAGAGAGAACTTGCACTTTATCAGGTTTCCAACCCAGGAACTGCCTACTTTTATCCAAATGGGAAGAGATAAAAACTTCTCAACATTGCAAACGGTGCTATGTGCTACAGGAGGTGGTGCCTACAAGTTTGAAAAAGATTTTCGCGCAATTGGAAACCTCCACCTGCACAAACTGGATGAATTTGACTGCCTTGTAAATGGCTTGCTATATATAGACTGTTGGTTTCAATGGAAATGCGGAGTGCTATTGTTTAGCTAATGCCGCAGAACCTCAGCAATGCCAAAAGATGCCTTTTAACCTGGATGATCCCTACCCACTGCTTGTAGTGAACATTGGCTCAGGAGTCAGTATTTTAGCAGTCCATTCCAAAGACATCTATAAACGAATGACTGGGACAAGCCTTGGGGAGGGTACCTTTCTGGGTTTATGTAGTTTATTGACTGGCTGTGAAAGTTTTGAAGGGGCTCTTGAAATGGCATTCCAACGGTGACAGCACACAAGCTGACAAGCTGGCCCATGATATTTCTGGAGGAGATCATGAAAGATTTGGTTTGCCAGGTTGGGCTGTAGCATCTAGTTTTAGGAATATGATTTATAAGGAGAAGCGAGAATCTGTTAGTAAAGAAGATCTGGCAAGAGCTACTTTAGTCACTATCACCAATAACTTTGGTTCTGTGGCACGAATGTGTGCTGTTAATGAGAAAAATAAACAGAGTTGTCTTTGTTGGAAACGTTTTATGTGTCAATACCCTGTCAATGAAACTTTTGGCATATGCACCGGATTTTTGGTCAAAAGGTCAACTGAAAGCCTTGTTTCTAGAACATGAGGGATACTTTGGAGCAATTAGTGCACTTCTTGGGCTGCCAAATTTCAGCTAAAGCACCAGGTCTCTCTCTCAGCTAATAAATGTCATCCAAGAGGAACTGAAACCAGAGGCATTATTACTGCATTGTTTGTCACTGGCAACCAAAGGATAAAAGAGTAGCATAAGCTGCTGAATGTTGCCATATTAAGGGAGAGAATTTAGTAACGCGAAAAAAAATAATTTTAAAAAGACAGTAACTGTATAATCTCTGACAAAAAGGAAATACTTAGACGTAAATCTAACAAAATCTGAATAATGCTGAAAAAGACACAATGCAATGTAAGGTGGGTGTGGTGCCTCCAGCCTGTAATCCCAGCACTTTGGGAGGCCGAGGCAGGTGGATCACCTGAGGTCAGGAGTTCAAGACCAGCCTGGTCAACATGGTGAAACCCCATCTCTACAGAAATACAAAACTTAGCCAGGCATGATGGCAGATGCCGGTAATCTCAGCTATTCAGGAGGCTGAGGTGGGAGAATTGCTTGAACCCGGGAAGCAGAGATTGCAGTGAGCCGAACTGCACCATTGCACTCCAGCCTGGGTGATAAAGCAAGACTCCGTTAAAAAAAAAGAAACTTACACGATGTAATGTACACAATGCTGAAGAAATAAGTTTAAAAAAACCAAAAATACAAAAAAAAACCTAAATAAATGGAGAGATGTACAGTGTTAACAGTTTGCAAAACTCAACATGGTAAAGATGGCATTCTTCTCAAATTGACATATAGGTTCAATGAAATTCTTATCAAAATCTTGGATTTTGATAAGAAATTTAGATTTTTATTCTAAAATTTATGTAGGAAGTTAAAGGAATTAGAATAGCTAAAATAATCATTAAGAATAAAAATATAAGGGGAAGAAACAGTCAACTTGACTTCAAGACTATTGTATTACATTGTTGTATGCTTGTATCATTGTATAAGAAAGGCAGGAAGCAAGTCCAGGCCCCCTGGCTCATGCCTGTAGCCTCAAACACTTTGGAAGACTGAGGCGGGAGGATTGCTTGAGCCCAGGAGTTGCAGATCAGCCTGAGCAACAAAGGATGATCTTGACTCTACCAAAAAAAAAGAAAAAAAAAAAAGCTGGTCACAGTGGGCTTGAGCCTGTGGTTCCAGATACTCAGGGAGGCTGAGGTGGGAGGGTCACTGGGTCCCTAGATGTTGAGACTGCAGTAAGCAGTGATACTACCACTGCACTCCAGCCTGGACTACAGAACAAGACTCTGTCTCAAAATTTTGTTTTTGAGACAGAGTCTTGCTTTGTCGCCCAGGCTGGAGTGCAATGGCGCGATTTTGGCTCACTGCAATCTCTGCCACCTCCCGGTTTCAAGTGATTCTCCTGCCTCAGCCTCCCGAGTAGCTGGGATTACAGGCACCTGCCACCACACCCAGCTATCAACAAAAAAATTTTTTAATAAAAAAATTAAAAGAATGTCAACATTATGCCTTATACAAAAATGAACTCAAAATGGATCAAGGATGTAAACATAAAATGTGAAAGTATAAAACTTTTGGGAAAAAACATGGAAGAAAATCTTTTGGATCTAGGGCAAGGCAAAGAATTTTACAGTTGGCATGGAAACATGATCCAGAGATCTTGTAAAGCTGGTTCTTCTCTTCCTCCTTCTCTCTCCTGCTGTGTCATTTCCTTTGGGTGATGCTGAGGCTGGAAACAGGAAATGCAAATAGGAGAGCATTAAAGGCAACTAATTGGGTCGTGTCTTTAGTTTTTTTTTTTTTTTTTTTTTGAGACGGAGTTTCTTCCCTCTTGTTGCCCAGGTTGGAATGCAATGGTGCAATCTCGGCTCACTGCAACCACCGCCTTCTGAGTTTAAGCAATTCTCCTGCCTCAGCCCCTCAAGTAGCTGGGATTACATGCATGTGACCAGACGCCCAGCTAAATATTTGTATTTAGTAGAGACAGGGTTTCACCTTGTTGGTCAGGCTAGTCTCGAACTCCTGACCTCAGTTGATCCACCTGCCTCTGCCTCCCAAAGTGCTGGGATTACAGGCATGCGCCACCACGCCAGGCCTGTTTTTAATTTTTATTTGATCAAGAAATGAGATAAAAAGAAAAAAGAGAGAGAAAGAGAGGAAGAAAGAGAATAGAGGAGAGAGAAGAAATGAAAGAAAGAAAATTGGAAGAGTTGAATCATAGTTCTTTGAGGAGTGGATTTGAGGAGTGAGTCAGAGAAAAGTAAAGAATAAAAGTACACAGAGTTGAACCCAGGGTCTCAAAAATGCAAAACACAAGCTCCTCTATCACTGTCATATAAAGAAAAATCCAAGCTAAAATAAGAAGAAACAATGTCAAAAGAAAGACTATTGCAATAGGAGAGCACTCAGCAATCTAAGCATCTCAAAATCAAACAGAAAACGCTTTTCTTTTCCTTTCCTTTTTTTTTTTTTTGAGATGAAGTCTTGCTCTGTCACCCAGGCTGGAGTGCAATGGCACGATCTTGGCTCACTGCAGCCTCTGCCTCCTGGGTTCAAGCGATTCTCCTGTCTCAGCCTCCTGAGTAGCTGGGATTACAGACGCAACACCACGCCTGGCTAATTTTTATATTTTTAGTAGAGATGGGGTTTCACCATGTTGGTCAGGCTGGTCTCTAACTCCTGACCTCGTGATCCACTTGCCTTGGCCTCCTAAAGTGCTGGGATTACAGGGGTGATCCCATCATGCCGGCCTACGCTTTACTTTTATAGGTAGGGAGGGCTAGGCAAAACTTTAGCAAAACTTTTAAAGGAAATAGGGCAAGCAAGGGGGATAGGACTAGCAGGATCTGACACCAAGTGTCTCTCTTGTGGTCAGCCAAAGAGAATAAGCAGATAAGGGGCAGAGTCTGCTTTTTAGTGCTTACTCAGGCTTGGGCAAGCAGAGTTCAGGAGCCTGCAAGGAGAACAGTAGAAGAATGGAAGAAGTTTAGGGGCCTGACTAAAGTTTGGTTAAAACAAAGCAGAAAATAAGAAATGGTTTCCCGTTGACCAGCACTTGGTCATCACTAAGCTACACACCTAACCCTTCACTGACAGCACTTTGATTTTCTGAAGCTTTGAATCCTTCATGATTTGTTATTCGTGTTAACTGTATAAGATGGACTTACCACTTTTTTTTCTGCATAGGGCTTGTGATGGAAGAAAAGTAGTAGAAATAAAAATCAGGTAATAGCTGCGTGCAGTTTACATTGCAGTTCTAAGCAGATTAATTGTTAAAGCTTCAGTCTTCTCTTATGAGTAATAAGAATCAAGTCTTGATTTGGGGCTTTTCTGATTTCCTTCAGAAATATCTTACCCTAGGAGGCAAGGATATTAAAAGTAAGGTTTTCCCTGGCTAAATACTTTGTGTTTTTTTTGCTCAACAAGATTTGACAAGATTTGTTGGCAAAAACTGACATTGGGATAGACACAGAGAAACTCATTTAGCATTTTGTTAAGAAGGGTCTCCTTTCCAGGAGCGATGGCTCATGCCTGTAATTCCAGCACTTTGGGAGGCTGAGGTGGGCAGATCACTTGAGGTCAGGAGTTTGAGACCAGCCTGACCAACATGTCAAACCCCGTCTCTACTAAAAATACAATTTTAGTATTTTCAGTATTTTACTACAAATACTAAAAATAAAATTTTTGTATTAGCTGGGCATGGTGGCAGGCGCCTGTTACCCCAGCTACTCAGGAGACTGAGGCAGGAGAATCGCTTGAACCCAGGAGACAGAGGTTGCAGTGACCCGAGATTGCAACACTGCACTCCATCCTGGGTGACAGAGTAAGACTCCCTCTCAAAAAAACAAAACAAAACAAAAACAAACAAAGAGATGGTAAATCCAACCCCACCCCTGACATAATGCAACTACAAACCTCACTGGCTTTCCTAGGTGGTTTAAGTTTTTGATTGAGAATAGGCAAGGAACCCCAGGAACAACTCTTCCTCCTCAGCAGGTGCCTGACCCTGGGACCTCCTGAAACTTCTAGAGCAGTGCTTTGCAAACTTTAGCATCAGAGTCACTTGAGGGCTTATTCAAACATGGGAGCCTGAGCCCCATACTCAGCAGTTCTGATTCAACAGACCTAAGGTTGGCTCTGAAATTTATTATTCTGCTTGCAGCACCCTAATCCCCCACCCCTTGCTCTCCTGTGCAGTGTCCACTGTGGCTAATATGCCACCGTTTGCCTGGAGAGAACCAATGGATACCAGGAAATTAAAGAAGAAAAAGTATGAAACAAAAAGAAAATACATGGCATGTGTGTATTAACCTTCCTCCAAAAAATGTATCTCAAAACAGTTGTAATCAGATGGATGGAGAAAGAACATGAAATGTTTGTTTGGTTTTTTCGACCAGAGGAAGTGCCCAACACAACTGTGATCTACTTACCTTTTACTCTGCATGTATTTTCCATTGTGACAAAACCTTTTCCTGTTTTTTTCATATGGGGCCTCGGTTTGCTGTTACCAGAAGTTCCCAGGCAATATTGGAGTGACTGAGGAAATACAGGAATATGAATATGAATCAGTCTTATGGAATATCCGTAGGGAATGTTGATCCATATTGGTTTCTGCTTCTCGCATGTTGAAGGCCTCTAATTCCCCGGCAGTCTTCGGCCATCCAGAGTCCTGCCACTCCCATCTCAAGCGACTAGAGAGCCACAGTAGTCCTTGTCTCAGTATTGGATCGCACTTGTGTCCCTGTGCAGGTCGACAGGGAGAGACTGGTGGAGAAATCAGCAGACAGATGCTTTCACTCTGCTCTTTTGCCTAGAAAACAAAAATAACTAAGAAGAAAAAAAGACGCCCACGGGCATTTCTCTTCTTCGTCTTTGCGTCTCTTTAACCATTGTACAAAATGGAGGGCCTGGCGCGTGGTTCATGCCTGTAATCCTAGCACTTTGGGAGGCCGAGGAGGGTGGATCACGAGGTCAGCAGTTCGAGATCAGCCTGACCAACATGGTGAAACCCCGCCTCTACTAAAAATACAAAAAAATTAGCTGGGCGTGGTGGTGGATGCCTGTAATCCCAGCTGCTTGGCAGGCTGAGGCAGGAGAATCGCTTAAAAATGGAAGGCAGAAGTTGCAGTGAACCAAGATTGCGCCACTGCACTCTAGCTTGGGCAACGAGAGCAAAACTGTGTCTCAAAAAAAAAAAAAAAAGGGAGCGAACGTAAACCGCCTGTGCACGCTTTTGTTTGGGGTCGAGACCCCCGTTGTGATCCCGTTCTTCTTTCCCCCTCGTTACTTTTTTGTCTTCCTTCTGCTGTCGCAATCACCTTATGTGATGTTGAGGCTCACAGCATACAGGTTGGGGATAGTTCAAGGTAACGCATTGGAGTACACTTTTACTGTCTATAAGTGCAGAAATAGGATAGAAAAATGTGAGGAGGCAGAGAACTGCCAGAGCAAAACCATCACTTGGAGGTGCCGGGGATCAAACCCAAGGCCTCACACATGCAAAGCATCCGCTCTACCACTGAACTACACCCCCTTCCTAAAAGGCCTCTTTGTAATAATTTTCAGGAGGTAACTTTCATTTCCTGAGACTCTCTGTGAGCATGCTGGTATTAGTGGTCAGAACTATAGAGCATGGAGAGCTACTCTGAGCAGGAGATATTTGGAACTAATGGGGGATACAGATTCCTGCTTAAGCACCTGTTACAGATAGGAAGTGTTCTTTGCCTTTGTTTTAGCTTTTCAAGCTTGGAATACAACTTATGAAAAACAAGAAAGGTAAGGCAGTCCCAGTATATTTTAAACTTAAGATGGTTTTCAGAAGTACTATCTGGTTTTTATGGAAGTCACGGTGTCCAGATTTCAACCTACCTAGCAGAGTGAAGCTCTACGAGTCTAATATCTTGGCTTTCTTCCACATCAGCAAGCCTCTGAAATTCAGGTTTCTTTCTGGACAGTATCACCTACACTTTTGCAGTGGGCTCCTATATTGCCTACATCCAACTTGTGGAAGCATGAACAGTGGGAAAAGCCAAGGTTACCACATAAAAAAAGATCCTTACATGAGACATGTGGAAATAAAGCAGCAGCTGAGGTGTGTATAGAGGAAGAGATAAACGTGAAAATGTAGAAAGTGGATAGAGATTTTTTTCCAAGGAGGAAGAGGAATGGTCTGCTCACAACAAGGAACACTCTACTTAGTACTGCAAAGATACTTTTATTACATTTCATGCATACACTGGATTTTAACAACCAGAACATGGTGTAATTGCTGGGGGCTTGAGAGACAGCAGTCACTCCCAACCCTGAGGGTGAGTCCTCACCCTGAGGGTGAAGAGAAAATGATTACAGTCTCTGCCATAGGGCTTAGAATCGTCCAAACCTGGATTTCAAATTGAAAGGCCCAAATAGCTTGAGAGGGCTCCAGGTATTTCAGCTCAAAATAGTCTCCTGGTTCAAGAGAACTCCTGTGAGGTCTTCCACAGGAAAATCAGTCTGTTGTGTGTGACCTGAAAAGTTACCTAAAATATTGAAGGAGTCAAAGAAATGGTAAATCCAACCCCACCCCTGACGTAAGGCGAATACAAACCTCACTGGCTTTCCTAAGTTTGAGTTTTTGATTGAGAATAGGCAGGGAATCCCAGGAACAACTCTTCCTCCTCAGCAGGTGCCTGACCCTGGGACCTCCCGAAACTTCTAGAGCAGTGCTTTGCAAACTTTAGCATCAGAGTCACTTGAGGGCTTATTCAAACACAGGAGCCTGAGCCCCATACTCATCAGTTCTGATTCAACAGACATAAGGTTGGGCCTGAAATTTATTATTCTGCTTGCAGCACCCTAATCCCCCACCCCTTGCTCTCCTGTGCAGTGTCCACTGTGGCTAACATGCCACCATTTGCCTGGAGAGAACCAATGGATACCAGGAAATTAAAGAAGAAAAAGTATGAAACAAAAAGAAAATACATGGCATGTGTGCATTACCTTCCTCCGAAAAATGTATCTCAAAACAAACATATGATTGGTCTGGAGGCACACACACAGCCAGTCCTTAGCTAAGCAGGTTTCACCGACAGTATCCCTCCTGGATGCTGGTTATAGATATTTTCACTGGACAAAAGAATCAAGTAAGGGCCCGTCAGCCTCATACAGTGTATCTATCACGCCAGCCTGATAGGCTGGTGGACTAGGAACAAACATCATACTCTCTTGCCTCTCAAAGACACTTTAATTCAACAGGAAGTATGTACAGAAAGAACAGCAGTTTTGAAACCATACACCATTGGAAACCCTAAAAGGTATCTTGAGCGCATACGATTTCTTGGGAGTTTGTTGTGGGAAGTCAGGGACACCAAACGGAAGGACCAGCTGGAGCCGTGGCAGAGAAACATAAATTGTGAAGATTTTATTTTAATATGGACATTTATCAATTCCCAAATAATACTTTCATAATTTATTACACCTGTAATCTCTTAATCCTGTTATCTTCATATGCTGAGGATGTACATCACCTCAGGACCACTGTGATAACTGTGTTAACTGTAAAGATTGACTGTAAAACATATGTGTTTGAACAATATGAAATCAGCGCACCTTGAAAAAGAACAGAATAACAGCGATTTTTAGGGAAGAAGGGAAGACAACCATAAGGTCTGACTGCCTGCGGGGTCGGGCAAAAAAAACCATATTTTTCTTCTTGCAGAGAGCCTACAAACAGACGTGCAAGTAGGGAAGATATCGCCAAATTCTTTTCCTAGCAAGGAATATTGATATTAATACTCTGGGAAAGGAATGCATTCCTGGGGGGGGAAGTCTATAAACAGCCGTTCTGGGAATTTCTGTCCTATGTGGTCGAGATAAGGACTGAGATATGCCCTGGTCTCCTGCAGTACCCTCAGGCTTACTAGGATTGGGAAACTCCACCCTGTTAAATTTGTGGTCAGACCGGTTCTCTGCTCTCAAACCCTGTTTTCTGTTGTTTAAGATGTTTATCAAGACAATACATGCACCGCTGAACATAGACCCTTATCAGAAGTTCTGCCTTTTGCCCTTTGTCCTGTTTCCTCAGAAGCATGTGAACTTTGTTATGCTTTTTGCCCTTTGAAGCACATGATCTTTGTACCTACCTACACCCTGTTCATACACCCACTCCCCTTTTGAAATCCTTAAAAAAAACTTGCTGGTTTTGAGGCTTGGGTGGGCATCACAGTCCTACTGATATGTGATGTCACCCCTGGTGGCCCAGCTGTAAAATTCCTCTCTTAGTACTCTTTCTCTTTCTCAGCTGGCTGACACTTACGGAAAACAGAAAAAACCTATGTTGAAATATTGGGGGTGGGTTCCCCTGATATTTTTTTCGGTTTTTTTTTGATACAGGGTCTCGCTTTGTCGCCCAGGCTGGATGGAGTGCCGTGGTACAATCTCAGCTCACTACAACCTCTGCCTTTCATGCTCAAACCATCTTCCGACCTCAGCCTCCTGAGTAGCTGAGACTACAGGCATGCACCACCACGCCCAACTATTTTTTGTATTCTTAGTAGAGACGAGGTTTCGCCATGTTGCTCAGGCCAGTCTTGAACTCCTGAGCTGAAGCAATTCTCCCATCTTGGCCTCCCAAAGCGCTGGGATTACGGGTGTGAGCCACTGCGCCTCGCCTAATTTTAATTATTATATATTACATGCATCACTGAAAAATCATTAAAGGCTCTAAGGAAGAATACTTACATGAAATGTTTGCATGAATGTGTAAAATAAAAGTAAGGTGAATTTACTAACTGTTAAGCTATTTTTGTTAGTGTCATCTAACATTTTAGATAATGAATGATTTTCCCTTTCACTAAAATCACTTTCACTTCTATATGACTACATAATTCTGATTTTTCCAGGTTATAAAAGTCTTGATTTCCACTTAATTAAATATGCTTTATCCTTTTATGATTCAACCCACTCCTCCATTCTCAAAATAATTTGGTAATTAGCAATACACTTTCCCCACAGTTTCAGGAATTTGTCTCTTCCACTTCCCATCGCTGATACCGTAACTCTCTTCTCCTCTTGCTTTCTTTCCCTATTTGATTTCTGAAACACCCATCTCCACACCCCAAAAATATTTGTATAGTTTTCCTCCTTTCCATTGTCTTCCTTGGTTTACCTGGAGTAAGTCTCTTAATTAGCAAAAACTTCTTTGAACTTGACTTTTTCTTAGAAGAAAACACTATTCCTTTGACCTGCAAAATTTCAATTACTTGGGATTTACAGACATCTATCTGCAATACTGGTATTGTATTTCCTTCCAAGTATTTATTAAGTATCCACTAGATGCCTTTGTCATAAAGACATGAGCTAAATTAAATATACATCTTTTTAATAATATATAACTTTAGAATTTTTAGGCATAAAAGTCTTGCTGGTCTGCTGTATTAATTCTTCCTGCAGGCATGGTCAGTTTGCTCTGGAATGCTTACACTAGGGAGGCCCCTCACTAGCTGCCAGGCTGTGAACTTTCGAATATTCAAAGTAGCCTCTGGGCCGGGTGGGCGTGGTAGCTCACACCTGTAATCCCAGTACTGTGGGAGGCCAAGGCAGGCAGCTCACTTGAGGTCAGGAGTTTGAGACCAGCCTGGCCAACATGGTGAAATCTCATCTCTACTAAAAATACAAAAATTAGCCAGGTGTGGTGGTGCAAGCCTGTAATCCCAGCTACTCGGGAGGCTGAGGCAGGAGAATTGCTTGAACCCGGGAGGTGGAGGTTGCAGTGAGCCAAAATCATGCCACTGCACTCCAGCCTGGGAAACAGAGCGAGACTCCTCCTCAATAAAGTAGCCTCTGGCTCAGTAACTAGATTTCCCCTCTACGGCATTTTAGGTATGTAGGCAATTATTGATTGTATACTTTTAAAATACACAATAGAAAGTTATAGAAAACCACCGTGTCAAGCACTGGGCAAGTACCATAGAAGATTTAAAAACAAGAGGAATGCAATGGCAATTAGGATTTATTAAACATTCTCTACTTATATACTGTCATAGCAGATTATATTATTAATAGTTATTCTTTTGAAGTCACACCTTAAGAATGGAAGAGGAAGCGAATAGTCCATAATAGAGCCTGAAGTTGTATTCTCAAAACCCAGAGGATGACCTTCTCACACATTTGCTCTTGTCTACTAAGTGAGGCCTGGTAATTCCAACTGCGGAATCAATCCTATCATGTAGTTCCTACCAAAAACACCTGCTCCTTTGAAAATAAAGATCAATTACATGCCAATTTCTTTAATTTCAAAATTCACTCTCATCTCTACTGTATTTCTTAAGGTAGCAGTTTGACTCTCTTAAAATTTCCCCCTCACTTCTCACTTGCGAGAATGACCTTCTTCTTCTTCCACAATTTCCAATTATTATCCAGATTTATGTTACTACCTTTCTTTACACAGCTAAAGAGATCCTTATGTTTTGGGAAATGGGTAGAGGTATGAAAATGGATATCAACTTAAGACAGACACCTAAAGCTAAAGGATAAAGAGAGTATGTGGTAAAGATGTAGAGAAGCAAGAGAGAGAAGTGGGAAATGAGGAGAGAGGTAGGGAGAGGAAGGAATGTGTCTCAACATGAAAACCCTGAGGATTATTTTGATGCCCTTTCTGTTCCTTACCTACTAACATCTCTAGTCCTATTACACTATTTCTTCATGATTTCCTCTCTGCTGCTGCTTTTCTAATTCATTAGTAAGAGGTCCTCTTTACTAGTACTGTTCTCTAATCAGGATGGCCTAAATGTCCTGTTCCCATAGGCTTTCCGTCTCTTTTTCAGCAGGTGTGCAAGACACAATTTAGGGATTTTTTTTCTCACCTGGTAGGAAGATTGATTTTGTTTGCTATGTTCCAGTACATAAAATGTGCCCTACTCACCACCTACCAGGCTGTGCAACTTTTAATAAATTCTAGCTTTTGACTCAAAAACTAGCCTTCCCTTATATAGTTTTCACACGTTTTTTACATTAAGAGTCTCTTCTACTTCACTTTCCATATTTATTTCAGTACTAAACCTCCATAGAAAGTATAATGATAAAGTAGAGACTAATTTTCCTATGTATCCCTAGACACACAAATTATTTTGTAACTTTTGCTCATGACTTCAAAACCTTGGAGAAAGAATCATCTACACGTAATGCCTACTTCATTGCTAGACTGACGATATAAATTTAAATTAGCTACATTTATAGAAGGCAAAAAGTAAATCTGTCCAACTCTTATTTAGGGAAAGAAAATCTTATTCTATTTCCATCATTGCTTGCACGTACCTTATCAACGTATTTCTTAGAATTGTAAAATAACAATGTTCACCATGTTCAACTGTAAGAAAAAAATAGACCACATATATTTCCACTAAGCCCAGTCTTTTCAAAAAATATTTCACCGGAACTTGGGGGTAAAAACAAGGAGGGGAAATGCAAAACAGCTTACATCAATTTTTTTGACATTTAACACAAACATACTACTCAACGTAAGGGCATGACAGAGAAGTGTACTATATTATTGCCTTATTGTAGTTTAATCCTCAGAAATAGATACATAAACCTAACAAATGAGCTCTCCGGAAACAACTTTGAAATTCTGTAAGGGGAAACCATGTATTTTCTCATTATTGGTAAAAAATATATTTATTCTATCATACATTTAAAAAATTCAGTGGTGTAAGTGAAGGGAGAATCACCTTAGAAAAAATCTTAAGGTAACCAAAATGAAAAAGGGAGCCAAGAACTTTAAGGTTCTTTACTTTTCTTTTTAAAGAATATATCACAAATACGAATATTACTTGAGGGGTAAACTACAAAACAGAGATGGAAATCAATTTCTCCGTTGCCTATTTTTAAGCAGTATGTAAGTTCTAAAGCGTCAGCTCAGCAACTGAAAGTTGCCTGGGCATGGCAGAGGGAGCTGGGAACAAGGTACAGGGGTCACTGGTGGGAAAATTGCCAATAAGGACAGTAATTTGAAACAATATCCTAAAAATTAAAGAACTGTTCAAAATAAACCAGGGGCAGTGGTGTGTGCCTACAGTGACGTGATAAGGGAGGAGCATGACATGGGAAGATCACGTTGAGCTCAGGAGTTTGAGGCCAGTTGGGCAACATAGCAAGACCTTCTCTCTTAAAAAAAAAAAAAAAAGTTCAAAGATAATAGCAACGAACATAAAACAATCATGTCTCAATTTTGGTTTCAGCTTACTGTAATGCAGAAGATTAAATATCAGATTAAACAAATACAATAAACCTATTGCCAAGAGGAAGGACTTCTGAGGTTTGGTGTTATAACTAAGATTTTATTGGTATTTAAAACTCCTTACTTAATGCTTAATAATTTAAGATAGCAAGTTAAGAAACAAAAAACTCCTTACAAAACTAGTAAAGAGGATCTCCTACTAATGAATTTTTTTTACTCTATGCGATGTCAAAAAGGACAACTTTTGCACTGAGGAAAGGAGACTGTGAACGTTTTAACTGGGCTTATACATTTTTAAAATAATTCTTGAGGGTCCATGACCCATCTGACATTCCGATAAAAGTGACTGGCCTTCTCTCCAAAATGTTTGATTCCAGGAGGCTCATTAGATTCCCTGGGAGCAGACTTTGGGCTCCAGGTAAAGAACCCCTGAATTTTAGGTATGTTTTCAAATAAGAAAACAGAAATAGACTTAATAATGAGGCAGGGATGCCAACCTGGGTGGGGCAAGTTGAGTATCTCTTATTTGAAATGCTTGGGACCAGAAGTGTTTTGAATTCTTTTGGAATTCTGGAATATCCGTGTTACACTTACTGGTTGAGCATCCTTAATCCAAAAATCCAAAATTCAAAATGCTCCAGTGAGCGTTTCCTTTGCGCGGCATGTCAGTGCTCAAAACGTTTTAGATTTTGGAGCAATTCACATTTTGAATTTTCTCTTTAAGAATGTTCAACCTAGGTGGGGTGCGGTGGCTCACGCCTGTAATCCCAGCACTTTGGGAGGCTGAGGCGGGCGGATCGTAAGGTCAGGAGTTTGAGACCAGCCCAGCCAATATGGTGAAATCCTGTCTCTACTAAAAATACCAAAATTAGCCAGGTGTGGTGGTGCACGCCTATAGTCCCAGCTACTCGGGAGGCTGAGGCAGAAGTATCATTTGAACTCGGGAGACAGAGATTGCAGTGAGCTGAGATCATGCCACTGCACTCCAGCCTGGGTGACAGGCGAGACTCCATCTCAAAAAAAAAAAAAAAAAGTTCGACCTATACTATAACTTTAGGACTTAACACATACTTACCTGACTTAGTAGGATACAGGTTTGAAAAATATGAATATACTCAAGAGGAAAATGAGACTATAAGAAACTGAAATCAATACTGTCCTTGAAATCTAGGCTGTATCACTACAGTATGCGTACCATACTACTTACTATAAATACAAATTTTTAATCGCAGTTTTGAGATCTTATAGAAAGTCATTCACTGAAGAAAATCTTACCTTCAGCAACACTCCAAGGATACTGCCTTCCTCTGAACCTTTTGCCATTAACTTCAATGACAGTACTACTACCCACCACAGCAAGAGGTAAACGGTACTATAAAACAAAGTATTCTTGTTCAAATACATCTCTGTAGTCGTCACAAATTCAAGAATAAAAAAAGTTACATTACTCAACAGATTAGCCAAAAAAAAAATTTGATAGAAACTTTTGATAGTTTCTGCATTAGTTTTTATACGCCACTTAACAAATATTTAGTAAAATGACATCACATGATATTACCGACAAGGTAAACAATAAATAAAATTAAATTTTCTCTCGTTTTTTTTTGAGATGGAGTCTCACTCTGTCGCCCAGGCTGGAGTGCAGTGGCGCGATCTCAGCTCACTGCAAGCTCCGCCTCCTAGGTTCACGCCATTCTCCTGCCTCAGCCTCCCCGGCAGCTGGGACTACAGGCGCACGCCGCCACGCCCAGCTAATTTTTTGTATTTTTAGTAGAGACGGGATTTCGCCGTGTTAGCCAGGATGGTCTCGATCTCTTGACCTCGTGATCCGCCCACCTTGTCCTCTCAAAGTGCTGGGATTACAGGCATGTGCCACCGCGCCCTGCCAAATTTCCTCTTTAAAGTTAAGAATATTCAAGAATATACTGGGCAAATTATTTACTAAAAATCACTACAGAAAGTTGTTCCACACTTGGGAGGAAAAAGGTAAAAAATATAATAGCATTGGCTGGGCGCAGTGGCTCACGCCTGTAATCCCAGCACTTTGGGAGGCTGAGGTGGGTGGATCACAAAGTCAGGAGATTGAGACCATCCTGGCTAACATGGTGAAACCCCGTCTCTACTAAACATACAAAAAATTAGCCGGGCATGGCGGCGGGCGCCTGTAGTCCCAGCTACTTGGGAGGCTGAGGCAGGAGACTGGCGTGAACCCAGGAGGCAGAGCTTACAGTGAGCCGAGATGTGCCACTTCACTCCAGCCTGGGCGACAGAGCAAGACTCCATCTCCAAAAAATATATATATATATACACATATATATATGTGTGTGTGTGTGTATATATACGTGTATATATACATATACATATGTACATGTATATATATGTGTATATATACATATACTATATATACACGTATATATACACGTATACATATATACATATATATACACGTATATATAGAAAAGCATTTGGGGATAAAAAAAAAAGGAGGCTAATGACTAGCCTGCCTACTTAATCGTGAACCAACTATAACAGTACCTAAAGCAGGGAATAGTATATTTGCTAAGCTC
>NW_026653185.1:0-11773 GCF_009828535.3 Hylobates moloch
TGGCCTTTGACCCTGGCATGGGTCATCCACTGGTGTCCCCGTGGCCTGCGTCCATGCTTCAACCATGTCCCTCCAGGGCCTCCCCGTGTTGTGCACTGAGGTTTCCCAGCTGTGACTTTGCAACTTAAAGGCAGAAACAGCTGTTGGGAAACACCTGAGTTCTTGGGCATCACCTCAGAACACTAGGCAGTTCTGCCTCCCCTGGCAGCCACCACGGTTGGCACTGCTGCTGTACAGCCACACCTGCCACGGCAGCGCAGCCACCCAGGCCACGCAGAATGCTCCAGAGGCTGCCCAGTTTGTGAGCAATGGCACAGATGTGGGGCCGCCCGCCTCCACCTGGTCCCGGCTCCAGCCCTCACTGATGTGTGATCTGGGGGTGAGGCTGCTGGCCTCTCAGTGCCTCCGTGGGGACGGGTCTAGACCTGCCTCAGAGGCGGCTGCAGGGATGGGAGGGATCCTCCACGAGAAGTGCTTGGAGGGTTCCCTGGACCCAGCAGACGCTCCAGAAACCTGCACTAAGCATTAACACAGGGGATGCGAGTTGGCACGAAGGTTTCAGATGCTCTGCTGTCTTCATGCTTCTTTCTCACAGTGTGTGGCGCTGGTCTGTGGGGGGGCGGCAGGCGTGCCGGCCCAGCCCCTGCCCACACTTAGCTGCCGCCAACTTCTTGGAGCCAAGTCAGGCCAGACCCGCCCTGCCCTGACCCTCTGAGCGCATCCCTGTCCCTCCACATCCCAGCTGCCTTCCTAAGGGGACGACGCAGGCTCAGACCCCAGGCCCAGCCCCAGGACCCCGTGAGGAGGAGGGCAAGGAGCACCCCCAGCAGATGCCAAGTGCACGTGCTCAGCAGCACCAGCTCCGTCGACCTTGGCTCCTGCACCAGGGCCTTCCTGGTGCTTCACACCCCGATCAGGGGAAACATGGATGCAGCGGCCAGGGAACTTTCCAGAGGCTCATCCAATGAGTGGCAGGCTGGGAACCAAATAAGGAACTTCTGCCTCACCCGCTCCGGCCCCCACGCACCCCCACCCCTCACGTTCTCTTGCGAGAGGCCCTCCCCGCAGGGAGACGGGGTCTCACCCCTCCCTGAGAAGCCCACAGAATTTGGGGCTTCGGTGGGAGTGACATCAGGTCTGGAGGGGGATGTGGCGTCTACCCGGGCCTCCCGGAACACAGCTGCCCCCCGGGGTGATGCCCAGGCACCCCACGGAGAGGCCGGGAAGCCCGTTCCCCAGAACCCCAGCCCCTCCAACGCCTGAGTCTCCAGGAACCCGGGCTCACTCAGAACCATCTGCGGACCTGCGGGCTCCCGGACGCCTGGGAGTCAGGAGGAGCTGCCAACTGACGGCTGAATATTCTGACTGCCGCCCGCCCCACACCCGGGTGCGAGGGAGCCCAGCGGGAGGGAGACGTGAGCCCCCCATCCCGCCCCAGTGCGACCTGGACAAGCACATCCAAATCGCTGGAGGAAAAGGCAGGACGGGAGGGTTGGAGCCCACCGCAAACCCCTTTTTGCCCGAATGAGAACATGAGGACGCACGGACAGAACTGCAGGCTTTAACGTAATCCAGCGACGGCTGCTCTCAGCAGGGGTTCCCAGTGCCAGCTGTGCCACATACCAGGCGGCGGAAAAGCAAATTAGCCCTGGCGATCTTCGCTCAGCAGCGGGTCCGAGGAAGCCCACCCCTCCCTTCTCTGGCCCTCTGGTCCTGGCTCCATCCCGGCCTCTGGGTGTTCCTGCCTTGGGCCTCGCACAAGCCGTTCCGCGGCCTCCATGTGGTGCTTCCCGGAAGCCAAGCCAGCCCCTGCCTGACCTACGGATCCCTGCCAGTCACGCTGCACAGAGGCCCCTGAGCCTCTCCCAGACCCCGGCGGGCTCCTGACACCTTTTCCGCTACCCGCTCCCGGCACATCTGGGTCGGGTGTGCAGGGGGAAGCCCAGAGCCTGCTGTGTAACAGAGAACCCAAAGCGTAGAGCCCGGAGGACCACTGTGCTGTGCGCACAGATCTGCAGTCTGGGCAGGGCGTGGCCGGGAGGGGCCTCTCTGCCCTGGTGGGGGTGGGGCTGCTGTAAGCAGGGCTGGCGCTGGCTCTCTCCCTGCTGGGGGCCGGGGCCTCCTTTTCCCTCCAGGGCCTCTCCGTGGGCTGCTTGGGCTTCATCCCAGAATGGCAGCTGCGTTCTAGGAGCCCCAAGCGGAAGCCGCATCACCTGGAAGGTCTAGTTTCGCCCCCACCGAAATCCCAAATCTCCCCAGTTTCACGGGGGACACAGACCCCCCCTTCTCAGGAGGGACCTCTTGCAGGAGAACCTGAGTGGTGGGGTGTTGCATTGTCTTGAAAATCCAGAATCTGCCACTCAATCACCACTTGAAGAATGAATAAGCAAGTGAATGAACGAACTGGTGGAGAACACATCGAATAACCACCAGAGGAGGGGCCGTCCCTACAGGAGGAGGCTGGGCTGTCCAAGCCAAACTGGTCCTAATCCATTCATACACCCGCCTACTCACACACTCACCCACCCATCCAAACACACATCCACTCATCCACCATCCACCCATCCATCAACCCATCTAGGCATTCACCTATACATCCACCCACCCATCCACCCACCCACCCATTCATCCAATAACCCACCCATCCATCTATCCATCCACATGCCCATCTACTCATCCACCATCCATCCACCCATTTATCCATCTAGCCATTCACCCATACACCTACCCACCCATCTATCCACTCACCCATTCATCCACCCACCCTTCCATCCATCCATCTATCCATCCACACACCCATCCACCTGTCTACACACCCATCCACTCATCCAAACACCCATCCACTCATCCACCATCCACCCATCCATCATCCCATCTAGGCATTCACCTATACACCTACCACCCACCCACTTATCCACCCACCCATTCATCCAATAACCCATCCTGGGACAACTTCTCCCTCCCACGCAGAAAACCTGTGTTCTCATGGGCCTTTTATGTGGGTGGAGGTGGCCAGGGAAATGGAAGGTGTGTGGGGGGCTCTGCCAACTGTGGGAGGGGGCAGACATCTGAGGAGAGCCGATGTCCAGCGAAGGTCCCATCCCCAGCTGCCCAGGTGAGGACCAAAGTCACAGACAGATTTTCCTGTCTGGCTGGGCAGCTGTGGCCTCAGGGGGCTGGAGAAGGCCTGATGTGGCCTCACAGGCTGCAACCCAAGCCACTGCCTCCACCTCCCCTGCTTGTGGGGGGTGGGCAGTGAGGAGCTGGGGCCACTGCGGGGGGGCGAAAGGATGTTCATGCTGAGCATGCACCAGCCAGCTTTGCATTTCAGGGAGGTGACAGGAGATTTGCTTATGTGCTTTATCTTTCGCCCAGGGATCGATAAAATGTAATTAATTTTAAAAAAAGACCATCAGTCTGTTCTGCAAACTTGGTAAACGTGGGAGGCATCTGCATCGAAGCCGTGGAGGCAGGAGGGAACAGGGACACGCAGGAGGCCCTGCCAGGCGGCTGAGGAGGAGACGAGGGGACCCCCTGTGTCCTCCTTCCCAGGAGCAGCTTCTCCTCGGACAAGAAACAGAATTCCTCCCGGAAGGAGGTGGCGTCTGGGAGGAATCACAGCCCTCAGACCAGAAACCAGGACATCTGCGAGGTCAAGGAAGGCCAGGAGCCGCAGGGCCGGGTGCGCGGTGTGGAGTCTGTGGAGGGGCAGGTGGTGGGAGGCGCGGGGTGAGGGCTCCGGCCCTGCACTCACAGTGATGCTGTGGGACCAGCTGGTGGACTCTGGGAAGGAGAGAGGGGGCAGGAGGTGCCGAGGTGCAGCCGGACGGGGAGCATGGTTGGCCCAGGGGGACCCCAGGCAGCTGCTGGAGCTGCCGTGGAGCCCAGGAGCCCTGTGGGGTGAGGCAAGGGTTCCAGGAGGCGGCCAGGCACCCTGCTGGATTCCAGGATCTCAGGGAGCGACCCAAGCAGGAGGCCCACCTCATAGAGCCATCAGGGTAAACAAACAGCATTTAAAGGCAGCAGAACCCTTGTGCTGAGGGCGCCTGGCCCTGGTGCCGAGCTGTGGAGCTGTGATCTTCGAGGCTCAGAAAGCAAAGCTTTCCCAGGATCCTGAAAATGTTTTAGACCAAAGAACAAAAACCCTTGCTCCAAAATACAAGAAAAGAAAACTTCGTCTTAGAAATCGATCGGGTTGGGTGACATGTTTAAAACCTGTGTCGCCACATCAAGGAGGCAGGACGGCGTCTGATGCCGCCAGGGCCAGGCCGACTTCCCGCCCTGCTCAGCCCTGGGCCCCGACCGACCCTGTGTGGAACGACTCTGGGTCCCACAGAACGGCCTTGTCCTTGAGTTGCCAGCGGCTGCCTGGTGGGGATGGATGGAGGGTTGAGCCTCGTTCCCCGAGAGAATGGGTGGGTGTGTTTGAACCCCAGGACCTCGCCCTGGAGCCAGGGAGGGAGGGCACAGCCTGGGGAGGCGGGGGGGCCTGGGGAGGTGAGGGGGTCTGGGGAAGCTCCCAGCCCACGACAGGACAGTGCTGTCGCCCGGAGACCAGGTGCTGACGGCGGGAACTGCAGCTGCCACTCTCGCGGGGGTCCTGTGCTTTGGTGCCCGTCAGGGCCCAGTGAGGATGTGGAAATCCACCAAGCAGGGCTAAGGGCCCAGTGAGGACCACAGAGTGAGGCGGAGGCTCTTCCCACAGAGGGGACCCAGAGCGGCAGGAACCGCCGTCCCCCAGCCTGCAGGTGTGGGAGGAGAGGCCGCCCATGCAGGGACACAGCCCCCCGACCTCTCACCTCCCGACCTCTGACCTCCTGCAGGTGCCACAGGGGCTGAATCTGACCCAGAAGCCGGTGGCCAGTGCCCCAGTCACAGCATAGGTGGGAGGGCAGCTCCCCAGCCAGGGTCAGACACCTGGGTTGGCTGCGGGTCAGGACGTGGACAGGCTGAGCCACGTCTACTGTCCGGCGAAAGACACTGAGGTCTGTGGGTTCCTCCCTGGTGGATCCTGAGGGGCTGTCTCTGCGGGGTACAAAGCTGTGCCCACAGGCCCCGGAGTCCCCCAAGAGCCTCTGCTGTTCTGAGGCTCCTGTGACCAAACAGGACCACACGCCCTGCCCTGGAGCCCCAGCAACCCCACTCTGCTCCAGTGAGGAGCAAATCAGTGGCCCAGGACCACGGAGCCACCCCCTCCCTCACCACCAGGCCCCAGCAGGGCTGGGTCAGAGGCCAAGGTGGACCCAGAATCCTGAGGACCCACGAGGCTACAGGGTCCCTTCCCCAGACTGCAGGCAGGAGCCCCTCACCCTCAACCCCCCTGAGGACCTCCTGCTCCCAGCAGCTCTGCAGCTAAAATGCCACCTGATAAACACCCTCCTGTGTCTCCTTCCCTGGTTCTGTGCTAACAAGGGGGGCGTCCAGAGCCAGCAGGGCCAAGAGCAGATGGCAGCAGCTGCAGAGGCACCAACAGCCAGGCCAAGATGCCGCGATGGCCAGTGGAGGACTCGGGTCCCTGCCTTCTCAGGAGGGGCTGCCTGTGGAGCACCGCCGGTCCCCCTGGGTGTGTGCACAGAGGCAGAGGCGGTACCGGGAGGTCCTGGGAAGCAGGCGGCCCAGCTGTCCCCGCCGAGGGCCCTCCCTCAGCTGCCCTGGTCCGGCCTGGGGAGCTGCTCCTGACTGCAGCAGCCGGGGTCCTCGCTCTCCGACTTCTCCTTGGGTCCAGCCCGTGGGGGTCACTGGCAGGATGGAGAGGTGGGTGCTTCCCTGCCCCATGCCTTGGGGCTGTATCCCTGCCGCAGCTCCCGTCCGCCGGAGGCCCTTCGTCCCCAGCCCTAGCTCTCCTGGGTTCCCAGAAACTCCACTTCCTCCCTCTCCCTTCTGGGGTGGGCACATGTGGAGCTGCAGTCAAACCCTCAGAGAAAGCAGAAGGGAGCCAACGGCTGGGGATGGGGCGTCGTGTTTCGTGGGGACCGGGTTTCTGCCTGGGAAGATGGGAAGGTTCTGGGCACCGCGACAGGGAGAATGTGCTTCACGCCACTGAGCTGTGCACTTAAAATGGCCCCGGGGTAGATTTTATGTTATGTGTATTGCGGCACATTTTTTTAAATAAATAAGTTTTTTAAAGCAGATGGCAAAAATGCCAGGTGCACTGGACCTTGTTTGGGGGGGAAGAGGAGTGGCTGCCTTCTCTCTGCCACGCTGCAGCTTCCAGGGCCGAGTGCTGCTCAGGTGCCCAAGGCCCGGCCTGTGCCTAGTGAGGGCTGAGCACATACAGACGGGCTGTTTCTGACAGGCACGTTTAGGCTCTTGGGACAGCAGAGGCAGACTCGGGGCCTGGGGCTCCTACCCCACGTGGCAGGGGTGTGAGGGAAACCATGGGGCTCCAGGCACGTCTAAGGCAGCACCTACCCAACCCACAGGGCCTTGGGCTGGGGCCTCACTCCTGCCCAGTCCTGGCCCCTGGAGGACACTTTTGTCTGGCGCCTCTCCCACAGAGCCCCTCGATGCCTGCACCGGAGCTGAGGAAGCCGCCGTCCGGCCCTGTGGAAGGTGACGCCCTTTTCTGTTCAGAAGACAAAGCCAAGAATGCAGCAGTGGCCTGCGCCCCAGGGGGGATGACCTGGGGGCCACCCCAGACCCCGGCCCATTCCCCCACCTCCAGCCTTGTGGGCCTGACCCAAGGCTCTGTCCCCCAGGGAAGTCCAGCCACATCCTGCCTGAATCACAGACCCCAAGAACAGTGAGAGGAGAGACCCATGAACAGGCCCATGGGGCAGGTGGGCAGAATGACCCACCATGTGGAGACAAAGGGCCCCCTGCCCTCTGATCGTCCTGAAGAGAGGGGCCAAGGGGCCCAAAATCTCCCTCCCCCAAGCTCCAAGCACCACGGCAGACGGGGTATCCAGCCCTGGGGGTAAGAGATGGCCCACAGCGAGGAGCCATCCTGGATGGTTTCATAGCTGAGCCGCCTCGAGCTGAGGGACGCCGCCCTCGACATTCCCAGCACGGACGCCGCCCTCGACATTCCCAGCACAGACGCTGCCCTCGACATTCCCAGCACAGACGCCGCCCTCGACATTCCCAGCAGGCGCGGCTCAGGAGCACCTCGCCATCTGCAGCTCCCTGGGGGACAAGAAGAAACAGCAGCCACCCCTTTCTCCGGCACCTTCAGCTCTGCCAAGAACTCCCGACACTCAGAGACCCCGCTCTTTGTTAAACGGGAATGAGACGTGGCACAGACGCAGGCAGCCGCCACTGCGGCACAGGCTGTCCACTGCCCAGCTCTGGGGCCAAATCCTCGGAGTCGTGCAAACCATACCTCCCACGTGACGGCGGTGTCCGGCCTGCTCACCTGTACGAGGCAGCCCTGCAGAGCAGGTCACCAGGCCGCAGGAGCACCAGAAGAGAAGCCACGTCCACCGCGAGGGCCATCCGGGTTCACGTCCCTGCCTCCACTCAGCCCCAGGCCCACAGCCACAGCCACACAGCCCCGCACAGCGTCACCGTCTCCAGGATCCATCGGCGGTGGTGGGGGGACCATCTCCCACCTCCCTCCTCTTACCTCCCTCCGCCTCCCCAGGGCACGCACTCCCTGGCTCCTGCGCGACGCCCAGCAGTGTCCAAAATGCACTTGGATGCCCAAGAGCTGTCGTGCGCTCAGTCGGGTCGTAGCCTTCATGCCCGTGGCTGATGACGCAACAGCGGTGACCTGTGCGGCCCCAGCACCCGTTCCACTGATGCTTGGGCGGTGGCTCGACCCCTTCGACCGCGCACGTCATACAGGGGGTGGTTCCTGCAGCACAAGCCGCGTGTGGCGGGCAAGCCCTGAGATGGCCCCAGCGCCCCCGCGGTGCCTGCACCCCTCCCGTGAGGGCGGGGCCGTGACGCGAAGGGCTCTCCTGCTGGGTGAAGTCCCTCGTCGTGGCGTTGGCGGTCGGACAGTTATTCCACCATCAGCCCCAGAGGCTCAGCAGAGTCTCCTGAGCTCCCGGAAGGGAGTCCGGTGCTGTGAGGGCCGCGTGCCAAGCGGGAGGCTCAGGGCCTGTGTCTGCTGCAGCCATTTGGCCAAGGATGTTTCCTGAGGATGATGTCAACCAAGGGAGGCCGCCTGGGGGTGAGGCAGGTTTCGCAGCCTCCCATGGATGTGGGTGCGGTGGGGCCAGTTCCAGCTCTTTGTGTCCCATGAGCCAATAAATGCCTTTTTGGCACTGGAGCCAGTTTGAGGGATTTTTTCTTCTGCTATTTGTAACCAAAGCCTCCTAACCCATCAGGATCCCTAATAGAACAGCGGGAGGGGAAAGAGAGAGCTGTGGTGCCAGATAGGACAGGCATGGGACCCCAGCCCCGGCCCCTCCCCACCAGCCACACGACGGAGGCTCCATGGGGGCACAAGGAGGCTACACATCCCCGGTAGGAACATTTGGGTCGGAGCCAGGCCAGGGGCAGCCTCACAAGTTAAGACAAGAAAATACTCTCTGTGGCTCAAGTAAAGATAGTGGCAGGGCCCGGAAGACAGCCCAGCCCCAAGCCCCCATCGGCCTCTGTGCCCGGAGACCAGAGCCCCCTTGTGGCGGTCCCAGCACGGAGCGCAGCTGCCTTTGAAATGAGGGGAAACCAGCGGAGCAAGGGGGTGAGCAATGGAACCAGCTGTAAGAAATGGTCCAAATGCCCAGGTAGAGGTTCTAGGGGTCGAGCCCCCTCACCTGGTCTCTGCTCAGATGTTTGCTTCGAGGAAAGCCATGCGTCAGTCAGCTGGGACCCACCGAGTGACAAACAGCCCCTCACCCAGAGGCACAGAACAACTGGCCCACAAAATGGCAGAGCAGGCTCAGTGTCACGTCGTCACCACCCCAGGACCCTGGCAGAGGACAGATAGGACAAAGTGTCCTCAGAGGGCCACGCATGACCACCCCTGAGAGACGCTGGTCACGTCCGCTCAGCCAGACCTGTCACCAGGCCCCACAGGAAGTGAAATTCCATCCGCATCCAGCGTGGGAAGAGGCAGAACATTCAGTGAAGACCACCAGGGTCAAATGTCCACGCGGCCCCAGGGGAGCAGGCAGAGCCCGGGAGGCTCAGACCCTGGTTCGGGCCAGAACGTGGAGCCCAGGCCCAGCGCCACACGGAGCCCCGAGGGGCCGCCCACAGTCTAGCGAGAAACGGCTGGGGAGCCTGGAGCCCGTGTGCCTCAGTTTCCCCACCTGTGACGTGGGCCATGATAGCACCCCCCTCACAAGCGTCCTGGGGGCCGAGTGAGTTCAGAACGCTGCTCAGAGCTCGCCTGCTGCTGACGACGAGTCGTTCACGGGACCTGTTGTTTTATGACACACTCAGCCCCACCCCACATGGAGCCCCGTCCAGTCAGCCGGCCCCGTTCTCTGCTGGGCCACCAGCCCCGGGGGTGGCCGGGCCAGGCAGGAGCCACACAGAGGCCCCTCAGTGAGCTCAGCGCAGGCCCAAGCACCGCCGGTTTCTCTGCTGTCCACGCGGTCCCCAGACAGGCCGCACCCCTGCCGCAGGGAGGGCTTCCAAGCTGCACTCGCCCTTGCCCTCCCTGCATCTCGCTCAGAACCTCTCCTGCCCAGCCCTGCATCTCACGTCCCTGCCTCTGGTCCTGAGCCCTGCCTGGCCCCTCCAGCCCCTCACATCTCCAAGCCTGAGCCTCCCTCACAGGCGTCACCGCAGCCACCCCACAAATCCTCCCTGAGACCAAAGGCCAGCAGGCTGGGGGACATTTGGGAGGGCCAGGAGCAGGCCCTGCCTTTGCTGCAGGCCGACGGGGGCTCCTGGGCGGGAGAGGTGGGGGCGGGCCCGGGGCATGGGAGCTGTGGGGCCAGCCCTGATCCGCTCCTCCTGCTGGGTCCTGGACACAGGAGCAATTTCTCCTTGGGATTTGAGCATCCAAGTCAGTGGGGATCTGTGCCCCCAAACCCGCTCTAAGCAGCAGAACGCAGAGAGCCACGGTGCCGTCTCCACCCTGGTTTTCCAGGCCCCGGAGGGCAAAGGTCAGTCAGATGGAGGGAGCCCGGGGGCCCTGGCAGGAGTGTGGCCAAGTCCCAGCAGCGCTGCCCCAAGGGAGGAGGACGGCGCAGCTCCAGTGCTCCACCTGCCCGGCTCAGGGATGGAACCCGGAGCTGCCACTGTCCTGCGGGTGACGGCAGAACATCTGGCTGCCGGGTGGCCTCCGTAACCGCCGCACACCTGCCTCTGCTGGGATCATCTGAGGCTCTGGTGCCTCGCACGGATTGGCCAAAATGGAGCGGAGCCGGGAAGGCCACAGACACCCGCGTGGTGCCATGAACAAGGTCCAGCCCTGTGTGTGGGAGACGTGGGCGCCGAGGCGAGTGCCGAACTAAGCCCGGTCACCAAGGGGACGTCCACACCCAACCTCCGTGGTGACCCCTGAACCCCCGGAGCTCACCGTCCACACCAGGGTGAGAGGAGAGGGTGGGCAAGTAACCGCCAACCAGGGGGGATGCTCCGCTGCGTGCACGTGGCGGGTGGTACATGGGGAGCTCGGGGAGGCACCCAGAGAGGACGCGTGTGCAGTGCAGAAAATGAAGCTTTGGGGCCCGCAGACCAAGCCCAGGGCGGGGCGGGGGCAGGAGATGCTGCCAAGCCCCCCTCACCCTCCTTGATGGACACCCCAGAGTCTCACCCCATCCCCTCCCCAGCTCAGGGCGACAGGAGCCCAGCCATGCGCGTCCCGGGGCCGCCATCACAGCCCCTCAGAGGCCAGCTTAACACAAACTAATCCTGCAGACCTGGAGCTGGAAGCCGAGGCTGGGGCCTCTGCAGGGCCGGGTGCTTTGAGGCCCTGAGGGAGAATCGTCCAGGGCCTGTGTCTGCCGCTCCCAGGCTGGTCAACACCTTCGCCTTCCCCCAGCATCCTCCCTGCGAGCACATCTGTCCAAATCCTGATATCAGGACAGGGTCACACTGGTCTAAAGCCACTCCACTCCGGAGCCAGCTACTTCGGCAGCAGCTCCGTCCCCGTGAAGTCACACGTGGAGGAACGGGGGTGAGGATGGCAAAGGACCTTTTTGGGGGATGTGATTCAAGCCACAGGCAATGACTGAGTTGGGATTTCTCACCACCTAGAGCGTGGGATGGAACTCCAGAGCCCCCGAGGCAGGGATGGGAACAGAACCCTCATGCACTGAGGAGCCTGGGAGGAGGCGGCCACACCACACCCCAGCCTCAGAGGGACCTGGCCTGGCCCTCGGTCTGCAGGGGGGCCTTGGGTCACCCCCAAGGCATCCGGCTTCATCCCACCCCAGGGCAGTACAGGCCACTCCTCCCTGGGCCTGTTGTCCTCCCAGGGCTGCAGGGTGGACCCCCTGGGGGCTCTAGAAGGGCTGATCCAGGCCCCTCTGACAAGTTCAGTGAGCACCTCTGGGGTGGGGGTGCAGGGCTTTGTACTTTTCAAAGCTGTCAGGTGGTTCTAGCACATAACCAGGGTCTAGACCCCCCCCCACACACACAACAGAGGCCCATGCACCCTTGCACATGTGCACACACAGGCCTCCCCCACACACACACACGGGCACCCACACACAAACACAGGCCCACACGCACCTGTGCACATGCGCACACACAGGCCCCCCACACACACACGGGCACCCACACACACACACAACACAGGCCCACACGCACCCATGCACACGTGCACACACAGGCCCCCCCACACACAGGCCCACACACACGCACGTACACACACACAGGCCCACACACACCCATGCACACACACACACAGGCCCACACACACACA
>NW_026653185.1:12074-15687 GCF_009828535.3 Hylobates moloch
CACACACATACAGACCCACACACACAGGCCCCCCCACACACATGCACACACACACACAGGCCCACACACACACACACACGCAGGCACGCACACACAGGCACACGCACACTCAGCAAATCAACTGACTTCCCAGAACAAAGAACATCCACTTTAAGATCATTTGCTGCCTAGATGGTGAAGAGCCAGCATTTTTCAAAGGGCAGCTTCATTTAATCACAAACAAAATGGAAGTGCTGCCCCACGGCCTGTGTGGTGAGTGGAGGAGGGATGTGCACGCCAGGCTCTGCCCTGGCCGGCCCTGACTGTGGAAAGCAGCAGCTCAGGAAGAACTGCCTCCTCGGACAGGGCTTGGCCAGTCAGTTCCACTGACCAGAGGGTCTGGAGTATTGGCTATGGGATCTGGGGGAATCCAGCCGGGGGTCACAGGGTCTGGGGGTGTCAGCCAAGAAGGCTAGGGGTGTAGGCAAGGGGGTCTGCGGTGTCGGCCAGGAGGTCTGAGGTTTCCTGCTGGGAAGTGTGGGGGCCAGGGGGTCTGGGATGTGGGCCCCAGAGTCTGGAGGTGTCTGGCTGGGGGTCTGAGGGTGTCAGTCAAGGGGTGCGTGGGTGTCCGACTGGGGTCTGGGGTGTCAGTGGAAGTCTGGGAATGTCAGCTGGGGATCTGGGGTGTCAGCTGGGGGCTGGGGGTGTCGCTGGGGGCCTGGAGGTGTCAGTGGGGTCTGGGGGTGTCAGTGGGGCCTGGGATGTCAGTGGGGGATGGGGGTGTCAGTGGGGCCTGGGGGTGTCCCGGGGGGCTGGGGGTATCAGTGGGGTCTGGGGTGTCAGTGGGGGTCTGGGGGTATCCGTGGCGGTCTGAAGCTGTCAGCTGGGGGCTGGGGGTGCCAGTGGGGCCTGGGGTGTCTGTCAGTGGGGTCTAGGGGTGTGGGTCTGGGTTGTCAGTGGGGTCTGGGGTGCCAGTGGGGGTCTAGGGGTGCCATGTTAACCACTGTAAGCTGTCCTGCAGGGCTGCCTGGGCTGTTTTAGGACGTCGAGGTTCCAGAACAGCAGGAGGTTCCCGGAAGACAAGCTGGGCTCCAGCACCAGGACCTGGGGTTTCTGGCCCAGAGACCACAGCCCTGTCTGAGCCGGGCGCCGAGGGCACGGCAGGTCATCCTGGCGGCCTTCTTGCCAGTCCTGTGAGGTATCAGGAGCCTAAGAGGCTGGTGAGGGGCTGCCTGCCCACCCTTGCAGCCTCTGGAGAGTAACCCAGCTCCTACCCCGTCCTGGCCTGGCTCTCTGGAGTGGGCTGTGGTCGGTGGTCCAGGGCCACAGAGTGCTGCTACCCTCTAGTGGGCACCTAGGGTCCTGCAGCTCAGAACCCCGACCCCAGCCCACGGGAGTCTCTGCGTCCACGCACCTGGACGTCCTCCTGCAGCAGGCGCCCTGGAGGCCCCTCCAGTGTTCCCACCTCAGCTCCCGGGAAGACCTCGGGGTCTCCCCCCACCAAGGCGCTTCCCCCAAGGGCCCTCCCTCCAGCCCGGGACCCGCCACACCCTGTCCCAGCTGCCGCCCCGTGCTCAGTGAGACCTGTGTGGTTTCGAAGGACACTGGCTGGGGTTTCTAGACTATCCCTCAACCGGAGGGTCCTCCAGCGACCACAGTGGAGCGCAGGGTCTGGGGCCTCCGTCCAGGCTGCAGTGGTCCGTCCCTCTGCAAGCCGCTGTTTCTGGGCTCCACGCTCTGGCTTCGGAAGTGGGAGCGAGTGTTGAAATCCAGCCACCCTCGGGGGAAGGCCGGTGGCTGGGGTCCCGCCCCGCAGGCCTGTCCGGGCGCACAGAGCAGGTGACAGCTTCCAGGAGAAGGTGCGTTCCGGGGCTTGAAGGCGGCGGCATGCAGGGAACAGCAGGTCACAGAGTCCCTGGAGATCCAGGCAGGAGGCAGATTCCACCTAGGCCCAGGTCGCACACAGGGCGGGGCAGAGGCTGCGGGAGTCGGGAGAGGCCTGGGGTCTGGGGAGCCCTGCCCCACCCCAGGGAGCTGTGAAGCACCCCCCACCAGGCGTGGGTGAGGCTCTCCCCTCGTTTCACGGCCGCCATGCACAACCCGAGGCCCCCATGGGTCTGGGGCCAGGACCCAGTTTCCCTGAGGGTGAGCCTCTGTGATTTCTCCCCCAGCAGAGAGGAGGGCCTGGGCCCCGGCACCTGCACCCCCGGCACAGGGAGAGTTCTGGGAAGGGCGTGGTGCCCGTCCTGGTGGCTGGAGGACGGAACTGACCCTCTGGCCACTAGGGGTCTCCCTTGCTCCACTCTGTGCTGGAGCCGTCGCCAGGAGCCCTTCAATCCGGAACTGGGGCAGAACCCAGGAGCAGGGTGGGCCCCGAGCTCTCAGGCAGCGCTTCAGCTCCACCCACGGCCCCTGGCAGAGTCACTCAGCCCCAGGGTCCCAAGGATGCCCCCACACACACCTGGCACGGCCAGGGTCTCTGCACCTGGCATGGGGCTCCCCGAGGCTGGCTCGAGGCTGGCTCAACGCTGGTGGGGCCAGGGAGTCTGCATTCCTGACGTGCTCCCGGGCGACATGGATGCTGCTGAGGGACCCCAACTGGAGAACCCCGGTCCCAGGTGTACCCCCCCTCCCCCCCCCTGCAGCCAGGCCTCTGCCTGAGAACCGCCTCGGGATCTGTCCCCACCCGAAGTGCCTCCCCTGCTCTGCAGGCACAGACTCTGCCTCCTGGTGCTCTCCCGGCCCTGCACCTCTCCACCCGCTGCCAAGGGTGTCCCGTCCCACAGCCCTGAGGCGGCAGCTCCCTCTCGGATGAGCCACACTGCCAGCTCCGTCTCCCGTGCCCTGGGGTCCTGGCAAGTGTCCTGGGGCTGGTGGAGCTGCCGCCCCATCCTCAGGCTGCAGTGGGTGACGTGGCCATTTGTCCGGACTCCCCACCAGGCCCCTGCAAGGACAGTGCGGAAGGTCGGCTGTGGTGGCCTCTGGTGAAGGATGTCCCCTTGCCCAGGAAGTCAGGGGCCCCTCGCCCTCATTGTAGCAAACACACACCCGGGACCCTCTCCCAAAGTAACGGCCACAGCCAGGCCGGGGAGGGCACGGCTCCCACCCCACTGGAGGACGGGGCTGCAGGGCTGTCACACGTGAGAACCTGGTCACGGTGGCGTCTCTGGGGACCAGGCAGGAGTGTGCAGAGGAGAAAATAGACTCACTTCCCATTGTTTTCTCTTTTCTGCAGCTTAAGTTATATTTGACCCAAGGCCAGAGCTCAGTGAGGTACCCTGGCCTTTTCAAGGAGAGGACGTATTCGCCGCATCACTCCACAGCCAAGTGCAAACGGCTGCTCTCACGACCGCCACTGACCGGCTCCCAGCACGGCTTGAGCTGTTCTCTAAAAGGACGTCAGGCCAGCCTGACGATTAAGGCCAGCTCGGGGCAGGTGGGTGGCCTTCCCAGGCAGGGTCGCCCTAGCAGCTGGGCCCCAGAGCCCTGTAAACCTGGTCAGCAACTCTGTCCTGGCCTCCCAGAGGGGCCCCATGCCCGGGGGATCCGAGTGTCCCGGCTGCTGGCTGCCTAACGAACCACGTGGAACTTAGTGACAGCCCACCCCGTCCTCGCGAGTGAGAAGGATTCTTGG
>NW_026653186.1:0-15667 GCF_009828535.3 Hylobates moloch
AAAAGAAAGTTTTAACACTGGGAGATGAATGCACACATCCCAAAGCTGTTTCCAGAAAGATTCTGTCTAGTTTATATCTGTAGATATTTTCTTTTTCACCATAGGCCTCAATGCACACCCAAATATCCTTTCCCAGATTCCACAAAAACAGTGTTTCCAAACTGCAGAGTCAAAAGAAAGGTTTAACTCTGTTAGATGAATACATACATCACAAAGCAATTACTCAGAAAGCTTCTTGCCTATTTTTAACTGAAGATATTTTCTTTTTCACCATTGGCCTCAATACACTCTTAAATGTCCCTTCACAGGCTCTAGAAAAACAGAGTCCAAATAGCTGAATTAAAAGAACAATTTAACTCTGTGAGATGAATGCCCACATCACAAAGCGGGCTCTCAGACAGCTTTCTTCTAGTTTTAACCTGGGATATAGGCTCTTTCACCATTGGCCACAATGAGCTCCCAAATGTCCATTCACAGAATGGACAAAATCACTGTTTACAAACTGCTTAATCAAAAGAAAGATTTATCTCTGTGAGATAAATCACACATGACAAAGTGGTTCCCTAGAGAGCTTTCTTCTTGTTTTTATCCTCAGATGTTCACATTTTCACCATTGGCCTCTATGAGCTGCCAAAAGTCCATTCGCAGAATGGACAAGAACAGTGTTTCCAAACTGCTGAATCAATAGAAAAGTTTAACTCTGTGAGATGAATGCACACATCACAAATCAGTTTCTCAGGAAGCTTCTTTCTAGTTTTTATCTGAAGATATTTCCTTTTCACCATAGGCCTCAATGTGCTCTCAAATGTCCTTTCGCAGATTCTATAAAAAGAGAGTTTCCAAACTGCTGAATCAAAAGAAATCTTTAAATCTGTGAGATGAGTGCCCATATCAGAAAGCAGTTTCTGAGAAAGCTTCTTTCTAGTTTACATGTGAAGATATTCTCTTATACCCCATGGGGCTCAATGCACTGATATATGTGCCTTTGAAGATTCTACAAAACCAGTGTTTCCAAAGTGCTGTGTGAAAAAAAGTTTTCAACCAGTGATATGAATGCACACATCGCAAAGCTGTTCCTCAGGTAATTTCCTTCTAGTTTTTATCCTGGGATATTCACTTTTTTGCCTTTGCCTCAATGATCTCCAAAATGTCCATTCACAAAATGAACAAAAACAGTGATTCCAAACTGCTGAATCCAAAGAGTTTTAACTCTGTGAGATGAATACAAACATCACAAAGCAGTTTCTCAGAAAGCTTCTTTCCAGTGTATATCTGAAAATATTATCGTTTTCAAAAAATACCTCAATCCACTCCTAATTATCCATTTGCAGAATTGATAAAAACAGTGTTTCCAAACTGCTGAATCAAAAGAAATGTTGAACTCTGTGAGATGAATGCACACATCAAAAAGCAGTTTCTAAGAGAGCTTGTTTCTAGTTTTTATCTGAAGATAATTCCTTTTTCACCATAGGCCTCAAAGACTACCCAAATATCCCTTCGCAGATTCTAATGAAACAGTGTTCCAAACCTCTGAATCAAAAGAAATGTTTAATTCAGTGAGCTGAATGCAAACATCACAGAGCGGTTTCTCTGATAACTTCCTTCTAGGTTTATCCTGGGATGTTAGATTTAATGCCACTGGCCTAAATGAGCTCCCAAATGTCCATTTGCAGAATGGACCAAAACAGTGTTTTCAAACTGCTGAATCCAAAAATTGGTTTAAATTCGGTGAGATGAATGTGCACATCACAAAGCTGTTTCTCAGAAAGTTTGTTTCCACTTTTTATCTAAGATATTTACTTTTTCACCATAGGCCTCAATGCGCTCCCAAATATCCCTTTGCAGATTCTACAAAAACACTGTTTACAAACTGCTTAATGGAAATAAACCTTTAACTCTGCGAGATGAATGCACACATCACAATGCAGTGGTTCAGATAAAGCTTCCTTCAACTTTTTATCTTGGGATATTCACTTTTTTGCCATTGGCTTCAATGAGCTCAGAAATATCCATTCACAGAATGGACAAAAACAGTGTTCCTAAACTGCTGAATCAAAAAAAAAGTGTATCTCTGTGAGATGAATGCATAAATCACAAACCTGTTACTCAGAAATCTTCTTTCTAGTTTTCCTCTAAAGATATATTCTTTTTCACCATAGGCCTCCATGCACTCCCAAATATTCCTTTGCAAACTGTGCAAAAATAGTGTTTCTAAACTGCTCCATCAAAAGGAAGGTTTAACTCTGGGAGATGAATGCACAGGTCACAAAGTAGTTTCTCTGAAATCTTCTTTCTAATTTTAATCTGAAGAGATTTCCTTTTTCACCATAGGCCTCAAAGTGCTAACAAATATCCCTTTGCAGATTCTCCAAGAACAGAGTTTCCAAACTGCTCAATGAAAAGAAAAGTTTACCTGTGTGAGATGAATGCACATGTCACAAAGAAGTTTCTCAGAAAGCTTCTTTCTAGTTTTTATGTGAAGGTATTTCCTTTTTCACCATAGTGAAAATGGAAATGTGCTCCCAAATATCCATTTGCAGATTCTACAAAAAGACTGTTTCCAAAGTGTTCAATAAAAAGAATGGTTCAACTCTGTGAGATGAATGCACACATCACAAAGAAGTTTCTCACAAAACTTCTGTCTAGTTTTTATGTGAGGATATTTGTTTTTTCACCATGGGTCTCATAGTGCTCAAACATATCCCTTTGCAGATCCTAGAAGAACAGAGTTTCCAAACTGCTCAATGAAAAGAATGGTTTACCTCTGTGAGTTGAATGCACACATCACAAAGCAGTTTCTCAGAAAGCTTCTTTCTAGTTTTTATGTGAAGGTATTTCCTTTTTCACCATAGGCCTCAAAGTGCTCACATATATCCCCTTGCAGACTCTACAAAAAAAGGGGTTCCAAACTGCTCCATAAACAGAATGGTTCAACTCTTTGAGAGGAATCCAAGCATCACAAAGCAGTCTCTCAGAAAGCTTCTGTGTAGTTTGCATCAGAAGGTATTTCTCTTTTCAACACAGGCCTCCATGTGAATCCAAATCCCTTTTCAGATTCTGTAAACCCTGTGTTTCCAAACTCCTCAATCAAAAGAAGGTTCACCTCCATGAGATGAATGCACACATCACAAAGCAAGTTCTCAGAAACTCTCTTTCTAGTTTCTATCAGAAGATATTTCCTTTTTCATCACAGGCTTCAATGTGCTCCCAAATATCTGTTTGCATTTTCTAGATGAATAGAGATTCCAAACTGCTCAATGAAAAGAAACGTTTAACTCAGTGAGATGAATGCATACATCACAAAGTAGTCTCTCAGAAACCTTCTGTCTAGTTTCTATCAGAAGATAATTCCTTTTTCCCCATAGGCCTCAAGGCGAATCCAAATATCCCTTTGCAGATACTTCAAACACTATGTTTCAAACTGCTCAATCAAAAGAATGGTTTAACTCTGTGAGATGAATGCACACATCACAAATAAGTGTCTAAGAAATCTCCTTTCTATATTCTATGTGAGGATATTTCCTTTTTCACAATAGGCCTCAAAGTGCTGACAAATATTCCTTCGTAGATTCTAGAAAAACCATGCTTCCAAACTGCTCAATCAAAAGAATGCTTTAAATGTGTGAGAGGAATACACACATCACAAAGCAGTTTCTCAGAAATATACTTCGAGTTCTTAGGTGAAGATATTTCCTTTTTCACCAAAGACCTGAAAGCACTCCCAAATATCCCTTTGCAGATTGTACAAAAATGGTGTTTCCAAAATGCTCCATCAAAAGTAAGCATTAACTCTGTGTGATGAATGCACATATCACAAAGCAGTTTCTCAGAAAACTCCTTGCTGGTTTTTATGTGAGGATAATTCCTGTTTCACCATAAGACTCAAAGGGCTCCCAAATATTCCTTTGCAGATTCCACAAAAACAATGGCTCCAAACTGCTCCATCAAAAGAATGGTTCAACCTTGTGAGATGAATGCACACATCACAAAGCAGTCTCTCAGAAAGCTTCTGTGTAGTTTGTATCAGAAGATATTGCCTTTTCCACCACAGGCCTCTATGCGAACACAAATATCCCTTGTCAGATTCTACAAGCACTGTGTTTCCAAACTGCTCAATCAAAAGAATGGCTCAACCTGAGACGAATTAACACATCATAAAGAATTTTCTCCGAAAGCTTCGGTCTAGTTTTTATGTGAAGATATTCCCTTTTTCATCATAGGCCTCAAACCACTCACAAATATCCCTTTGCAGATTCTAGAAGGACAGAGTTTGCAAACTGCTCAATGAAAAGAAACGTTTACATCTTTGAGACAAATGGAGACATCAAAAAGCAGTTTCTCAGAAAGTTTCTTTCTAGTTTTTATATGACGATATTTCCTTTTTCATGTTAGGAATCAAAGCGCTCCCTAATAACATATTGCAGATTCTACAAAAAGGGTGGTTCCAAACTGCTCAATGAAAAGAATTGTTCAACTCTGTGAGATGAATGCACGCATCAAAAAGGAGTTTCTCAGAAAGCTTCTGTCTAGTTTTTACATGAAGATATTTCCTATTTCCCTGTAGGCCTCAATGAGTCCACAAATAACCCTTTGCAGATTCCACAAAACGACTGTTTCCAAACTGTTGAATGAAAGGAAAGGTTTAACTCTGCAAGATGAATGCACTCATCACAAAACAATTTCTCATATAACTTCCTTCTGATTTTTACCCCAAGTTATTCACTTTTCACCTTTGACCTAAATGAGATATAAAAAACACAGTATTTTCAAACAAGTGAATCCAAGGAAGTGTTTACTTCTGTGAGATGCATGCTCACATCACAAAGCAGTTTATCAGAAAAGTTCTTTCTACTTTGTATCTAAAGATATTTCATTTTCCACCATAAGCATGAATGCTCTCCCAAATGCCCCTTCCCAGATTCTACAAAAATAGTGTTTCCAAACTGCTGAATGAAAAGAAAGGTTTCACACTGTGAGATGAATGCACACATCACAAAGTGTTTAGTCAGGTAGCTTCCTTCCAGTTTTTATCCTGGGATATTCACTTTATTGCCATTGGCCTCAATGAGCTCCCAAATGTCCATACATGGCATGTACAAAAACAGTGTTTCCAGACTTCTGCATCCAAAGAAAGGTTTAACTCTGTGAGATCAATGCACATATCACAAAGCAGTTTCTCAGAAAGCTTCTTTCTTCTTTTTATTGGAAGATGTATCCTTTTTCTCTGTAGGACTCAATGCACTCCCAAATATCCTTTTGCATATTCTATAAAAAGAGTGTTTCCAAACTGTTGAATGAAAAGGAAGTTTTACCTCTACAAGGTGAATGCAAATAGCACAAAGCAGTTTCTCAGATAGCTTTTCTTCTAGTTTTATGCTGGGATTTTCACTTTTTCCCTGTTGGCCTCAATTAGCTCCCAAATGTCTGTTCACATAATTTACATAAAGAGTGTTTCCAAAATGCTGAATGAAAATAACGGTTTAATTCTGTGAGATGTATGCTTACATCCCAAAGATATTTGTCAGGTACTTCCTTCTAGTTTTCATCTTGGAATATTCACTTTTTTTGCATTTGGCCTCAATGAACTCAAAAAGATCCAATTATAGAATGGCCAAAACCATGTTTCCAAATTCGTGAATGCAAGGAAAGGTTTATCTCTGTGAGATGAATGCACACAACACAAAGCAGTTTCTCCAAAAGTTTCATTCTTATTTTTATGTAAAGATGTTTCCTCCTTCACCATTGGCCTCAATGCGCTCACAAATATCCCTTCACACATTCTACAAAAACAGTGTTTCCAAACTACTCAATGAAAACAAAAGTTTAGCTCTGTGAGATGGATGCACACATCACAAAGTGGTTTCTCAGATAGCTTCCTTCTAGTTTTTATCCTGGGAAATATACTTTTTCACCACTGGCCTCAAAGAGCTCCCAAAAGTCCATTCCCAGAATGGACAAAAACAGTGTTTCCAAACTGCTGAATTCAAAGAAAGGTTGAACTCAGTGAGATGTGTGAACACATCACACGACAGTTTCTCAGAAAGCTTCTTTCTAGTTTTTACATGAAGGAGTTTCCTTTTTCACTGTAGGCTTCAAAGCACTCCCAATAATCCCTTCACAGATTCACAAAGAAAGTTTTTCCAAACTGCTGAATGAAAACAAAAGTTTACATCTGTAGGATGAATGCACATATCACACAGTGGTTACCAGTTTTATCCAGGTATCTTCAGTTTTCACCATTGGCCTCAAAGAGCTCCCAAATGTCAATTTGCAGAACGTAAACAAAGTGTGTTTCCAAGCTGGTGAATCAAAAGAAAGACTTAACTCTGTGAGATGAATGCACACATCAAAAGGTGGTTTCTCGGATAACTTCCTTTTAGTATTTATCCTGGGATATTCGATTTTCCCCATTGGCCTCAAGGAGCTCCCAAAAGCCCATTTGCAGAATGGACAAAAACAGTGTTTCCAAATTGCTGAATCAAAAGAAAGTTTTAATATTTTGAGATGAATGCACACACCCCAAAGTAGTTTTACAGAAAGCTTCTTTCAAGTTTTTATCTGAAACTGATTCCCTTTTCAGCATAGGCCTCCATGCACTCCAAAATATCCCTTCAGAGATTCTACAAAAACAGTGTTCCCAAACTGTTCCATCAAAAGAAGGACTTAACTCTGTGAGATGAATGCACACATCAGAAAGCAGTTTCTCATAACGCTTCTTTCCAGTTTTCATCTGAAGATATTTCTTTGTTTACCATATGCTTTTTTGCACTACCTAGTATTGCTTCATAGATTTTGCAAAAACAGTGTTTCCAAACAGCTCAGTCAAAAGAAAGGTTAAACTCTTGGCGATGCAGGCTCTCTTTTGGTTCCATATGAACTTTAAAGTAGTTTTTCCAATTCTGTGAAGAAAGTCATCCCTTATAAGTTGGATTCCTAGGCATTAGTGAATGGGAGTTCACTCATGATTTGACTCTGTTTGTCTGTGATTGGTGTACAAGAATGCTTGTGATTTTTGGACATTGATTTTGTATCCTGAGACACTGCTGAAGTTGCTAATCAGCTTAAGGAGTTTTGGGGCCGGCCAGGCGCGGTGGCTCACGCTGGTAATCCCAGCACTTTGGGAGGCTGAGGTGGGCGGGTCATGAGGTCAGGAGATCGAGACCACGGTGAAACCCCATCTCTACTAAAAAATACAAAAAAAATTAGCCGGGCATGGTGGTGGATGCCTGTAGTCCCAGCTACTTGGAGAGGCTGAGGCAGGAGAATGGTGTGAACCTGGGAGGCAGAGCTTGCAGTGAGCCGAGATTGCATCACTGCACTCCAGCCTTGGTGACAGAGCGAGACTGTGTCTCAAAAAAAAAAAAATAAAAGGAGTTTTGGGGCTGAGACAATGGGGTTTTCTAGATATACAATCATGTCATCTGCAAACAGGGACAATTTGACTTCCTCTTTTCCTAATTGAATGCCCTTTATTTCCTTCTCCTGCCTCATTGCCCTGGCCAGAACTTCCAGCAATATGTTGAATAGGAGTGGTGAGAGAGGGAATCCCTGTCTTGTGCCGGTTTTCAAAGGGAATGCTTCCAGTTTTTGCCCATTCAGTATGATATTGGCTGTGGGTTTGTCATAGATAGCTCTTATTATTTTGAGATACGTCCTATCAATACCTAATTTCTTGAGAGTTTTTAGCATGTAGGGTTTTTGAATTTTGTCAAAGGCATTTTCTGCATCTATTGAGATAATCATGTGGTTTTTGTCTTTGGTTCTGTTTATATGCTGAATTACATTTATTGATTTGCATATATTGAACCAGCCTTGCATCCCAGGGACGAAGCCCACTTGATCATGGTGTCTAAGCTTTTTGATGTGCTGCTGTATTTGGTTTGCCAGTATTTTATTGAGGATTTTTGCATCAATGTTCATCAAGGATATTGGTCTGAAATTCTCTTTTTTGGTTATGTCTCTGCCAGGCTTTGCTATGAAGATGATGCTGGCCTCATAAAACATGTTAGGGAGGATTCCCTCTTTTTCTATCAATTGGAATAGTTTCAGAAGGAATGGTTCCAGTTCCTCCAAGCCAAAAGAATAAAGCTGGCATCATGCTACCTGACTTCAAACTATACTACAAGGCTACAGTAACCAAAACAGCATGATACTGGTACCACAAGAGAGATGTAGATCAATGGAACAGAACAGAGCCCTCAGCTAGCCATATATAGAAAGCTGAAACTGGATACCTTCCTTACACCTTATACAAAAATTAATTCAAGATGGGTTAAAGACTTAAATGTTAGACCTAAAACCATTAAAATCATCCAAGAAAACCTAGGCAATACCATTCAGGACATAGGCGTGGGCAAAGGCCTCATTTCTAAAACTCCAAAAGCAATGGCAAGAAAAGCCAAAATTGACAAATGGGATCTCATTAAACTAAAGATCTTCTGCACAGCAAAAGAAACTACCATCAGTGTGAACAGGCAACCTACAGAATGGGAGAAAATTTTCGCAACCTACTCATCGGATAAAGGGCTAATATCCAGAATCTACAATGAACTCAAACAAATTTACAAGAAAAAAACAAACAACCCCATCAAAAAGTGGGCGAAGGACAAGAACAGACACTTCTCAAAAGAAGACATTTATGCAGCCAAAAAACACATGAAAAAATGCTCATCATCACAGGCCATAAGAGAAATTCAAATCAAAACCACAGTGAGATACCATCTCACACCAGTTAGAATGGCCATCATTAAAAAGTCAGGAAACAACAGGTGCTGGAGAGGATGTGGAGAAATAGGAACACTTTTACACTGTTGGTGGGACCGTAAGCTAGTTCAACCATTGTGGAAGTCAGTGTGGCCATTCCTCAGGGATCTAGAACTAGAAATAACATTTGACCCAGCCATCCCATTACTGGGTATATACCCAAAGGATTATAAATCATGCTGCTATAAAGACACATGCACATGTATGTTTATTGTGGCACTACTCACAATAGCAAAGAGTTGGAACCAATGCAAATGTCCAACGATAGACTGGATGAAGAAAGTGTGGCACATATACACCATGGAATACTATGCAGCCATAAAAATGATGAGTTCATGTCCTTTGTAGGGACATGGATGAAACTGGAAACCATCATTCTCAGTAAACTATCGCAAGGACAAAAATCCAAACACCGCATGTTCTCACTCATAGGTGGGAATTGAACAATGAGAACTCATGGACACAGGAAGGGGAACATCACACTCTGGGGACTGTTGTGGGGTGGGGGGAGGGGGGAGGGACAGCATTAGGAGGTATATCTAATGCTAAATGACGAGTTAATGGGTGCAGCAAAACAACATGGCACATGGATACATATGTAACAAACCTGCACATTGTGCACATGTACCCTAAAACCTAAAGAATAATTTTAAAAAAAGCGAATCAAAATAGAAAAAAGAAAAAAGACTTACATGTTGGATCTAAAACCATAAAAACCCTAGAAGAAAACCTAGGCAATACCATTCAGGACATATGCATGGTAAAGGACTTCATGTCTAAAACACCAAAAGTAATGGTAACAAAAGCCAAAATTGACAAATGGGATCTAATTAAACTAAAGAGCTTCTGCACAGCAAAAGAAACTACCATCAGAGTGAACACGCAACCTATAAAATGGGAGAAAATTTTTGAAACCTACTCATCCGACAATGGGCTAATATACAGAATCTACAATGAACTCCAACAAATTTACAAGAAAAAAAAACAAACAACCCCATCAAAAAGTGGGCGAAGGACATGAACAGACACTTCTCAAAAGAAGACATTTATGCAGCCAAAAACAACATGAAAAAATGCTCATCATCACTGGCCATCAGAGAAATGCAAATCAAAACCACAATGAGATACCATCTGACACCAGTTAGAATGGCCATCATTAAAAAGTCAGGAAACAACAGGTGCTGGAGAGGATGTGGAGAAATAGGAACACTTTTACACTGTTGGTGGGACTGTAAACTAGTTCAACCATTGTGGAAGTCAGTGTGGTAATTCCTCTGGGATCTAGAACTAGAAATACCATTTGACCCAGCCATCCCATTACTGGGTATATACCAAAAGGACTTTAAATCATGCTGCTATAAAGACACATGCACACACATGTTTATTGAGGCACTATTCACAATAGCAAAGACTTGGAACCAACCCAAATGTCCAATAACAATAGACTGGATTAAGATAATGTGCCACATATACACCATGGAATACTATGCAGCCATAAAAAATGATGAGTTCATGTCCTTTTTAGGGACATGGATGAAACTGGAAAACATCATTCTCAGTAAACTATCGCAAGGACAAAAAACCAAACACCACATGTTGTCACTCACAGGTGGGAATTGAACAATGAGAACTCATGGACACAGGAAGGGGAACATCACACTCTGGGGACTGTTGTGCGGTGGGGGGAGGGGGGAGGGACAGCATTAGGAGATATACCTAATGCTAAATGAGGAGTTAATGGGTGCAGCAAACCAAAATCGCACATGGATAGATATGTAACAAACCTGCACGTTGTGCACATGTACCCTAAAACCTAAAGTATAATAATAAAATTTTAAAAAAAGAAAGGAAAAAAAAGAAAGGTTAAGCTCTGTGAGATAAAGCACACATCACAAAGCACTTTCTCAAAATTTTCTTTCTAGTTTTTATCCGAAGATAGTCCATTTTACCGTAGGCTTCAATGGGCTCCAAAATATCTGTTCACAGATTCTACAAAAACAGTGTTTCCAAACTGATCAGTCAAAAGAAAGGTTTAACTCTGTGAGATGAATGCACACATCACAAAGCACTTTCTCAAAATCTTCTTTCTAGTTTTTACCCAAAGATAGTCCATTTTCACCATAGGCTTCAATGCGCTCTGAAATATCCCTTCACAGATTCTACAAAAACAGTGTTTACAAACTGCTTAATGAAAAGAAAGGTTTAACTCTCTGAGATGAATGTACACATCACAAAGCAGTTTCCCAAAAAGCTTCTGTCTCTTTCTCTGAAGCTATTTCCTTTTCCACCATAGGCCTCAATGCACTCTCAAATACCCCTTCGCAGATTTTATAAAAATATTGTTTCAAAACTGTTACAACAAAAGGACTTATCTCTGTGAGATGAATGGATGCATCAGAAAGGAGTTTCTCATAATGCTTCTTGCCAGTTTTTATCTGAAGATATTTCCTTGTTCACCACAGGCTCTTTTGTGCTACATAATGTCACTTCACTAATTTTGCAAAAACAGTGTTTCCAAACTGCTCAGTCAAAATAAATGTTTAAATCTGTGAGATAACTGCTTACATCACAAAGCAGTTTCTCAAAAAGCTTCCTTCTAGTTTTTATTGAAACATATTTCCTTTTTCACCATTGGCTTCACTGCACTCCCATATATCCCTTTGCAGATTCTACAAATAAAGTGTTTCAATACTGCTCAATAAAAGAAACGTTTGGATCAGTGAGAACAATGCATACATCACAAAGCAGTTCGTCAGAAACTTCTTTCTAGTTTTTATCTGAAGTTATTTTCGGTTTAACTATAGGCATTGTGCACTCCAAAATATCCCTTCACAGATTCTACAAAAACTGTGTTTCCTGACTGATCAATCAAAAGAAAGGTTTAACTCTGTGAGAGGAATGCACACCTCAGAAAGCAGTTTCTCAAAAAGTTTCTTTCTAGTTTTTATCTGAACATATTTCCTTTATCATCATAGGCTTCAATGCACTCCAAAATATCCCATTGCAGATTATACAAAAGCAGTGTTTCCAAACTTCTCAGTAAAAAAACTCGTTTTCCTCCATGAGTTGAATTCACAAATCACAAAGCTGTTTCTCAAAAAGCTTCTTTCTAGTTTTTATCAAATTGCTCAAACAAAAGAAAATTTTAAGTCTGTGAGATGAATGCAGACATTACAAAGCAGTTTCTCAGATAGCTTCTGTCTAGTTCTTCTCTGAAGGTATTTCCTTTTCCACCATAGGCCTCAATGTGCTCCCAAATATCCCTTCACGGATTCTATAAAAACAGTGTTTCCAAACTACTCAGTCAAAAGATAGGTTTAACTCTGGGAGTTTAATGCACACATCACTAAGCAGTTTCTCAAAAAGCTTCTTTCTAGTTTTTATCTGAAGATATTTCCTTTACCACCATAGGCTTCAATGTGCTCCCAAATATCCCATCGCAGATTCTACAGTAATGGTGTTTCCAAACTGCTCCGTCAGAAAAAATGTTTAACTCTGTGAGTTGAATGCACACATCACAAAGCAGTTTCTCAAAAAGCTTCCTTCTAATTTTTATCCAAAAATATTTCCTTTTTCACCATAGGCCTAAGTGCACTCCCAAATATATCTTTGCAATTTCTACAAAAACAGTGTTTTCAAATTGCTCAATCAAAAGAAAGGTTTAACTCCATGAGATGAATGCACACTTCAGAAAGCAGTTTCTCAGAAGCTTCCGTCTAGTTCTTTTCTGAAGATATTTCCTTTTCCACCATAGGGCTCAATGAGCTCCCAAGTATCCCTTTGCAGATTCTATAAAAGCAGTGTTTCCAAACTGTTCCATCAAAAGAAGGATTTAACTCTGTGAGATAAATGCACTCATCAGAAAGCAGTATCCTGTAACGTTTCTTTCCAGTTTGTATCAAAATATTTCCTTCTTCACCATAGACCTTTTTGCACTTCCCAACATTGCTTCGCATATTATACAAAAACAGTGTTTCCAAACTACTCAGTCAAAGGAAAGTTTAACTCTGTGAGATGAATGCATACATCACAAAGCAGTTCCTCAAAAACCTTCTTTCTAGTTTTTATCTGAAGATATTTCCTTTTTCACTATAGGCATCAGTGTGCTCCTAAATATTCGTTTGCAGATTATACAGAAACGGTGTTTCCAAATTGCTAAATCAAAAGAAATGTTGAACTCTGTGAGAAAATTGCACACATCATAAATCAGTTTCTAGTTTTTATCTGAATTTATTTCCATTTTCACTATAGGCATCATGCACTCCAAAATATCCCTTTGCAGATTCTACATAAAGAGTGTTTCCAAACTGCTCAATCAAAAACATGTTTAATTCTGTGAGATGAATGCACATATCCCAAAGCAGTTTCTCAAAAACTTCTTTCTAGTTTTTATCCAAACATATTTCCCTTTTCACCCTAGGCTTCAGTGCTCTCCAAAATATCCCTTCACAGATGCTCCAAAAGCAGTGTTTACAAACTGTTGAATCAAAAGTAAGGTTCAACTCTGTGAGATGAATGCACACATCACAAAGACATTTCTCTGATCGCTTCTGTCTAGTTCTTCTCTGAAGATATTTCTTTTTCCACTGTAGGCCTGAATGCACTCCCAAGTATACCTACACAGATTCTATAAATACAGTGTTTCTGCATTGATCCATCAAAAGAAGGATTTAATATTTTGAGATGAATGCACACATCAGAAAGCAGTTTCTCATATTGCTTCCTTCCAGTTTTTATCTGAAGATATTTCCTTGTTCACCATAGGCCTTTTCAAGCTACCAAACATCGCTTCACAGATTATACAAAAACAGGGTTTTCAAACTTCTCAAAGGAAAAGTTTAACTCTGTGAGATGAATGCACATATCACAAAGCAGTTTCTCAAACGGCTTCTTTATAGTTTTTATCTGAAGATATTTCCTTTTTCACCATAGTAATCAGTGCGCTCCCAATTATCCATTTGCAGGTTCTACAAAAACAGTTTTTCCAAACTGCTCAATCAAAAGAAACATTTAACTCTGTGAGAAGAATTCACAGATTGCAAAGCAGTTTCTTAGAAAGCTTCTTTCTACTTTTTATCTCAAGTTATTTCCTTTTTCACCATATGCCTTGTGCCCTCCCAAATATCCCTTTGCAGATTCTACAAAACAGTGTTTCCAAACTGTTCAATCAAAAGAAAGTTTTACCTTTGTGAGAAGAATGCACACATCACAAAGCAGTTTCTCTGAAAGCTTCTTTCTAATTTTTATCCGAAGGTGTTTCCTTTTTCACCATATGCTTCAATGAGCTCAGAAATATCCCTTCGCAGATTCTACCAAAACAGTGTTTGTAAACTGCTCAATCAAAACAAAGTTTTAACTCTGCTATATGAATGCATGCAGAACAAAGCAGTTTCTCAGAAAGTTTATATCTGGTTCTTCTCTGAAGATATTTCCTTTTCCATCATAGGCATCCATGCACTCCCAAATATCCCTTCACAGATTCTACAGAAATAGTGATTCCAAACTCTTCCTTCAGAAGAAGGACTTAACTCTGTGAGGTGAATGCACACATCAGAAAGCAGTTTCTCATAACGTTTCTTTGCAGTTTTTATATGAAGTTATTACGTTTTTCACTGTAGGCTTTTTGCACTACTTAATATCTCTTTGCAAATTTTGCAAAAACAGTGTTTCCAAACTGCTCAGTCAAAAGAAAGGTTTAACTCTGTGAGATGAATGTCCTCATGATAAAGCAGTTTCTTAAAATGCTTCTTTCTAGTTTTTATCCAAAGATAATTCCTTTATCACCATAGGCTTCAATGCACTACCAAATATCCCTTTGCAGACTCTACAAAAACAGTTTTTCCTAACTGATCAATCAAAAAACAAGTTAAACTCTGTGATTTGATTGCATACTTCACAAATCAGTTTCTCAAGGTGTTTCCTTCTAGTTTTTATCTGAAGATGTTTCCTTTTTCACCATAGTGAAAGTTTGAACTCTGTGAGACGAATGCACAGATCAGAAAGCAATTTCTCAGAAAGCTTCTTACTAGTTTTTGTCTGAAGATTTTTACATTTTCACCATAGGCTTCAAAGCACTCCCAAATATCCCTTCATAGATTCTACAAAAACAGTGTTTCCAAACTGATCAACCAAAAAACAGGTTAAATTCTGTGATTTGATCACACACATCACAAAGCAGTTTCTCAAAAAAGCTTCCTTCTAGTTTTTATCCGAAGATATTTCCTTTTTTACCATAGGCCTCAGTGTGCTCCAAAATATACCTTTGCAGATTCTACAAAACCATTGTTTCCAAACTGCTCAAACAAAAGGAAGGTTTAAGTCTGTGTGATGAATGTCCACACCACAAAGCAGTTTTTCAGATAGCTTCTGTCTAGTTCTTTTCTGAAGATATTTGCTTTTCCACCACAGCCGTCAATGCACTCCCAAATAACCCTTCACAAATTCTATAAAAACAACATTTCTGAACTGTTCCATCAAAAGAAGTATTTATCTCTGTGAGGTCAATGCACACATCAGAAAGCAGTTTATCATAACGCTTCTTTCCAGTTTTTATCTGAAGATATTTCCTTGTTCACCATTGGCCTTTTTGTGCTATATTGCATCACTTCACAGATTATACCAAAACAGTGTTTCGAAGCTGCTCAGTCAAAAGAAAAGTTGAACTCTGTGAGATGAATGCATACAGCAGAATCAGTTTCTCAACAAGCTTCTTTGTAGTTATTATCTGAAGATATTTCCTTTTTCACAATAGGCTTCAGAGCGCTCCCAAATATTCCTTTGCAGATTCTACAAAAATGGTGTATCCAAACTGTTCAAACAAAAGAAACTTCTAACTGCAAGAAGAATGCACACATCAAAAAGCAGTTCTCAGAAAGCTTCTATCTACTTTCTATCTGAAGTTATT
>NW_026653187.1:0-15667 GCF_009828535.3 Hylobates moloch
CTGTTAGTTGCATGCACAGATCAGAAAGAAGTTTCACAGAATGTTTCCATGTAGTTTTTAGGGGAAGATATTACTTTTTTCACAATAGGCCTCAATGTTCTCCAAATGTCCACATGCAGATTTAAAAAAAAAACTGTTTCAAAACTACTCAATCAAAACTAAGGTTAAACTCTGTTAGTTGAATGCACAGGTCAGAAAGAAGTTTCACACAATGTTTCTGTGTAGTTTTTATTTGAAGATATTCCTTTTTCCACGATAGGCCTCAGAGCACTCCAAATGTCCACTTGCAGTTTATACAGAAAGAGTGTTTCAAAGCTGCTCAATCAAAAGTAAGGTTCAACTCTGTTAGTTGAATGCACAGATCAGAAAGAAGTTTCACAGAATGCTTCCATGTAGTTTTTAGGGGAAGATATTTCGTTTCTCAACATAGGCCTTAATGTTTTCCATATGTCCCCTTACAGATTCTACACATAGAGTGTTTCAAAGCTGCTCAATCAAAAGTAAGGTTCAACTCTGTTAGTTGAATGCACAGATCAGAAAGAAGTTTCACAGAATGTTGCCATGTAGTTTTTAGGGGAAGATATTTCTTTTTTCACCATAGGACTCAAAGTTCTCCAAATGTCCACTTGCAAATTCTACAAAAAGAGTATGTCAAAAGTGCTCAATCAAAAGTAAGGTTCAACTCTGCTAGTTGAATGCACAGATCAGAAAAAAGTTTCACAGAATGTTTCTGTGTAGTTTTTATTTGAAGATATTCCTTTTTCAACGATAGGCCTCAAAGCACACCAAATGTCCCCTTGCAGATCATACTGAAAGAGTGTTTCAAAACTGATCAATCAAAAGTCAGGTTCAAATCTGTTAGTTGAATGCACAGATAAGAAAGAAGTTTCACAGAATGCTTCCGTGTAGTTTTAGGGGAGGATATTTCATTTTTCACCATAGGCCTCAAGGTTCTGCAAATGTCCACTTGCAGATTCTACAAATAGAGTGTTTCAAAACTACTCAATCAAAACTAAGGTTAAACTCTGTTAGTTGAATGCACAGATCAGAAAGAAGTTTCACAGAATGCTTCTTTGTAGTTTTTATGGGAAGATATATCTTTTTCCTCGATAGGCCTCAATGTCCTCCAAATGACCACTTGCAGATTCTACAAACAGAGTGTTTCAAAACTGCTCTATCAAAAGTAAGGTTCAACTCTGTTAGTTGAATGCACAGTTCAGAAAGAAGTTTCACAGAATGCTTCCGTGTAGTTTTTAGGGGAAGATATTTCGTTTCTCACCGTAGGCCTCAATGTTCTCCATATGTTCCCTTGCATATTAAACAAATAGAGTGCTTCAAAACTGCTCAATTAAAAGTGAGGATGAATTCTGTTAGTTGAATGCACAGATCAGAAAGAAATTTCACTGAATGCTTCCGTGCAGTTTTTTGGGGAATATATTTTGTTCTTCACTGTAGGCCTCAATGTTTTCCAAATGTCCACTTGCAGTTGATACAGAAAGAATGTTTCAAAACTGCTCCATCAAAAGTAAGGTTAGACTCTGTCAGTTGAATGCACAGATCAGAAAGAAGTCTCACAGAATGCTTCCGTGATGTTTTCACAGGAAGATATTTCTTTTTTCACCACAGACCTCAATGTTCTCCAAATGTACTCTTGCAGATTCTACAAAAAGAGTGTTTCAAAACTGCTCAATCTAAAGAAAGGTTCAACTCTGTTAGTTGAATGCACAGATCAGAAACAAGTTTCACAGAATGCCTCTGTGTAGTTGTTATTTGAAGATATTTCTTTTCCCACAATAGGCCTCAAGGCGCTGCGAATGTCCACTTGCGGTTTATACAGAAAGACTGTTTCAAAACTGCTCAATCAAAAGTAAGGTTGAACTCTGTTAGTTGAATGCACAGCTCAGAAAGAAGATTCACAGAATGCTTCCATGTAGCCTTTAAAGGAAGATATTTCATTTTTCACCGTAGGCCTCAATGTTCTCCACATGTCCCCCTGCAGATTCTACAAATAGAGTGTTTCAAAACTGATCAATCAAAAATGAGGTTCAACTCTGTTAGTTGAATGCACAGATCAGGAGGAAGTTTCTCAGAATGCTTCCGTGTAATTTTTAAGGGAAGATATTTCTTTTTTCACCATAGGTCTCAATGTTCTCCGAATGTCCACTTGCAGATTCTACAAATAGAGTGTTTCAAAACTGCCCAATCAAAAGTAAGGTTGAACTCTGTTAGTTGAATGCACAGATCAGAAGGAAGTTTCACAGAATGCTTCTGTGTAGTTTTTAGGGGAAGATATTTCGTTTTTCACCGTAGGCCTCAATATTCTCCAAATGTCCATTTGCAGATTCCGCAAATAGAGTGTTTCAAAACTGCTCAATCAAGAGTAAGGTTCAACTCTGTTAGTTGAATGCACAGATCAGAAAGAAGTTTCACAGAATACTTCCGTGAAGTTTTTAGGGGAAGATAAATCTTTTTTCACCATAGGCCCCAATATTCTCCAAATGTCCAGTTGCAGTTTATACAAAAAGACTGTTTCAAAACTGCTCAATCAAAAGTAAAGTTAAACTCTGTTAGTTCAATGCAAACATCTGAAAGAATTTTCACAGAATGCTTCCTTGTAGTTTTTAGGGGAAGATATTTCTTTTTTCACCATAGCCCTCAATGTTCTCTGAATGTCCACTTCCAGATTCTACAAAAATTGTATTTTAAAACTGCTCAATAAAAAGTAAGGTTCAATTCTGTTAGTTGAATGCACAGATCAGAAAGAAGTTTCACAGAATGCTTCTGTGTAGTTTTTATTTGAGGATATTCCTTTTTCCACGATAGGCCTCACAGTGCTCCAAATGTCCACTTGAAGTTTATACAGAAAGAGTGTTTCATACAGCTCAATCAAAAGTAAGGTTAAACTCTGTTATTTGAATGCACAGATCAGAAAGAAGTTTCACAGAATGCTTCCGTGTAGTTTTTAGTGGAAGATATTTCTTTTTTCACCATAGGCCTCAATTTTCTCCAAATGTCCACTTGTAGATTCTAAAAAAAGAGGGTTTTAAAACTGCTCAATCAAAATCAAGGTTCAACTCTATTATTGGAATGCACAGATGAGAAAGAAGTTTCACAGAATGCTTCTGTGTAGTTTTTATTTGGAGATATTCCTTTTTCCAGGATAGGCCTCAAAGCGCTCCAAATGTCCACTTGCAGTTTATGCAGAAAGAGTGTTTCAAACTGCTCAATCAAAAGTAAGGTTAAACTCTGTTAGTTGAGTGCATAGATCAGAAACAAGTTTGAGAGAATGCTTCCGTGTAGTTTTTAAGAGAAGATATTTCTTTTTTCACCATAAGCCTCAATGTTCTACAAATGTCCACTTGCAGATTCTTCAAAAACAGTGTTTCAAAACTGCTCAGTCAAAAGTAAGTTTCAACTCTGTTAGCTGAATGCACAGATCAGAAAGAGGTTTCGCAGAATGCTTCTGTGCAGTTTTTATTTGAAGATATTCGTTTTTCCACGATAGGCCTTAAAGCACTCCAAATGTCCACTTGCAGTTTATGCAGAAAGAGTGTTTCAAAACTGCTCTATCAAAAGAAAGGTTAAACTCTGTTAGTTGAATGCACAGATCAGAAAGAAGTTTCACAGAATGCGTCCGTGTAGTTTTTAGGGGAAGATATTTGTGTTTTCACCATAGGCCTCAATGTTCTCCAAATGTCCACTTGCAGATTCTAAAAAAAGAGTGTTTCAAAACTGCTCAATCAAAAATAAGGTTAAACTCTGTTAGTTGAATCCAGAGATCAGATAGAAGTTTCACAGAATGCTTCTGTGTAGTTTTTATGGGAAGATATACATTTTTCCACGATAGGCCTCAATGTTCTCCAAATGACCACTTGAAGATTCTACAAATAGAGTGTTTCAAAACTGCTCAATCAAAAGTAAGATTCAATTCTGTTAGTTGCATGCACAGTTCGGAAACAAGATTCACAGAATGCTTCCTTGTAATTTTTAGGGAAAAATATTTCGATTTTCACCGTAGGCCTCAATGTTCCCCACATTTCCACTTGCAGATTCTACAAATAGTGTGTTTCAAAACTGCTCAATCAAAACTAAGATTAAACTCTGTTAGTTGAATGCACAGATCAGAAATAAATTTCACAGATGGCTTCTGTGTAGTTTTTATGGGAAGATATATCGTTTTCCACGATAGGCCTCAATGTTCTCCAAATGTCCACTTGCAGATTCTACAAATACAGTTTGTCAAAACTGCTCAATCAAAAGTAAAGTTCAACTCTGTTCGTTGAATGCACAGTTCAGAAAGAAGATTCACAGAATGCTTCCGTGTAGTTTTTAGGGGAAGATATTTCGTTTCTCACCGTAGGCCTCAGTGTTCTCCATATGTCCCTTTGCATATTCTAGAAATATTGTTTCAAAACTGCTCAATCAAAAGTGGGGTTCAACTCTGTTAGTTGAATGCACAGATCAGAAAGCAGTTTCACAAAATGCTTCCGTGTAGTTTTTAGGGGAAGATATTTCTTTTTTCACCATATGCCTCAATTTTCTCCAAATGTCCACTTGCAGATTCTACAAATAGAGTGTTTCAGAACTGCTCCATCAAAAGTAAGGTTCAACTCCGTTAGTTGAGTGCAAGATCAGAAAGAATTCTCACTGAATGCTTCCTAGCCGTTTTTAGGGAAAGATATTTCATTTTTTACCATAGGCTTCAAAGTTCTCCAAATGTCCACATGCAGTTTATACAGAAAGAGTGTTTCAAAACTGCTCAATCAAAAGTAAGGTTCAACTCTGTTAGTTGAATGCACAGGTCAGAAAAAAGTTTCACAGAATGCTTCGATGTAGTTTTTAGGGGAAGATATTTCTTTTTTCACCATAGGCCTCAATGTCCTCCAAATGTCCACTGGCAGATTCTACAAAAAGAGTGTTTCAAAACTGCTCAATCAAAAGTAAGATTCAACTCTGTTTGTTGAATGCACAGATCAGAAAGAAGTTTCACAAAATGTTTCTGTGTAGTTTTTACTTGGAGATATTCCTTTTTTCACTATAGGCCTCGATGTTCTCCAAAAGTCCACTTGGAGTTTCTAAAAAAAGAGTGTTTCAAAACTGCTCAATCCAAAGTAAGGTTCAACTCTGTTAATTGAATGCACAGATCAGAAAGAAGATTCACAGAATGCTTCTGTGTAGTTTTTATTTGAAGATATTCCTTTTTCCAGGACAGGCCTCAAAGCGCTCCAAATGTCCACTTGCAGTTTATACAGAAAGTGTATTTCAAAACTGCTCAATCAAAAGTAAGGTTCAACTCTGTTAGTTGAATGCACAGATCAGAAAGAAGTTTCACAGAATGCTTCTGTGTAGTTTTTAGCGGAAGATATTTCATTTTTCACCGTAGGCCTCAAAGTTCTCCAAATGTCCACTTGCAGATTCTACAAATAGAGTGTTTCAAAACTGCTCAATCAAAAGTAAGGTTCAACTCCATGAGTTGAATGCACAGATCAGAAAGAAGTTTTGCAGAATGCTTCCATGTACTTTTATGAGAAGATATTTCATTTTTCACTGTAGGCCTCAATGTTCTCCAAATGTCGACTTGCAGTTTATACGGAAAGATTGTATCAAAGCTGCTCAATCAAAAGTAAGTTTCATCTCTGTTAGTTGAATGCACAGATCAGAAAGAAGTTTCACAGAATGCTTCTGTTTAGTTTTTAGGGGAAGATATTTCGTTTTTCACTGTAGTCCTCAATGTTCTCCAAATTTCCACTTTCACATTCTACAAATAGAGTGTTTCAAAACTACTCAATCAAAACCAAGTTTCAACTCTGTTAGCTGAATGCACAGATCAGAAAGAAGTTTCACAGAATGCTTCTGTGTAGTTTTTATTTGAAGATATTCCTTTTTCCACGATAGGCCTCAAAGCGCTCCAAGTGTCCACTTGCAGATCCTACAAAAAGAGTGTTTCAAAACTGCTCAGTCAAAAGAAAGGTTCTACTTTGTGAGATGAATAAACAGAATAGAAAGAAGTTTAACAGAATGCTTCTGTGTAGTTTTATGGGAAGATATTTCGTTTTTCACCGTAGGCCTCAATGTTCTCCAAATGTCCACTTGCAGATTCTACAAATAGAGTGTTTCAAAACTGCTCAAACAAAAGTAACGTTCAACTCTGTTAGTTGAATGCACAGATCAGAAAGAAGTTTCACAGAATGCTTCCGTGTAGTTTTAAGGGGAAGATATTTCGTTTTCACCAAAGGCCTCAATGTTTTCCAAATGTCCACTTGCAGATTCTACAAATAGAGGATTTCAAAACTGCTCAATCAAAAGTACAGTTCAACTCTGTTAGTTGAATGCACAGAGCAGAAAGAAGTTTCACAGAATGCTTCCTTGTAGTTTTTAGGGGAAGATATTTCGTTTTCACCGTTGGCCTCAATGTTCTCCAAATGTTCACTTGCAGATTCTATAAATAGAGTGTTTCAAAACTGCTCAATCAAAACTAAGGTTAAACTCTGTTAGTTGAATGCACAGATCAGAAAGAAGTTTCACAGAATGCTTCTGTGTAGTTTTTATTTGAAGATATTCTTTTTCCACAATACGCCTTTAAGCGCTCCAAATGTCCATTTGCAGTTTATACAGAAAGAGTTTTTCAAAACTACCCAATCAAAAGAAAGGTTCAACACTGGGAGATTAATGCAGGGAATAGAAAGAAATTTCTCAGAAGTATTCCGTTTAGTTTTTACATGAAGATATTTCGTTTTTCACCATAGGTCTCAAAGATCTCCAAATGTCCACTTGCAGATTCTACAAAAAGAGTGTTTCAAAACTGCTCAATCAAAAGAAAGTTTCTACTCTGTTAGATGAATGCACAGATCAGAAAGTAGTTTTACAGCATGCTTCTGTGTAGTTTTAAGGGGAAAATTTGCAAGTGGACATTTGTAGTGCTTTGAGGGCTATGGTGGAAAAGGAAACATCTTGACATAAAAACTAGACAGAAGCATTTTGAGAAACTTCTTTGTGATGGTTGCATTCATCTCTCAGACTTTAACCTTGCTTTTGATAGATCTGCTTTGAAACACTCTTTTGTAGAATTATCAAGTTTAGATTTGTAGCGCTTTGAGGCCTATGGTGGAAAAGAAAATATCTTCACATAAAAACTAGTCAGAAGAATTCTGACAAACGCTTTTGTGATACGAGCATTCTTCTCACAGAGTTGAACTTTAATTTTGATAGAACGGTTTTGAAACTCTCTTTTTGTATTATCTGCAATGAGACCTTTGTTGCCTTTTGAGGCCTATCTTGGAAAGGGGAATATCTTCATATAAAAACTTGACTGAAGCATTCTGAAAATCTTCTTTGTGATGTGTGCATTTCTGTCACAGAGTTGAAACTTACTTTTGATTGTGCAGTTTTGAAACCCAATATTTGTAGAATTTGCAAGAGGAAATTTGGAGTGCTTTGAGGCTTATGGTTGAAAAAGAATTATCTTCACATAAAAACTACACAGAAGTATTCTGACAAACTTCTTTGTGATGTGTGCATTCATCTCACAGAATTGAACCTTAATTTTGATAGAGCAGCTTTGAAACACTCTTTTTGTAGAATTTGCAAGCAGACATTTGGAGCACTTTGAGGCCTCTGGTGCAAAAGGAAATATCTTCACATAAAAAATAGACAGAAGCATTTTGAGAAACTTCCTTGTGATGGTTGCATTCCTCTCACAGACTTTAACCTGGTTTTGATAGAGCTGCTTTGAAACACTCTTTTTGTAGAATTTGCAATTGGACATTTGGAGCACTTTGACTCCTGTGGTGGAAAAGGAAATATCTTAACATAAAAACTAAACAGAGGAATTCTGACCAACGCCTTTGTGATACGTGCACTCTTTTCACAGAGTTGAACTTTTCTTTTTATAGAGCAGTTTTGAAACTCTCTTTTTGTATTATCTGCAATGGGACATTTTTTGCCTTTTGAGGCCTATCTTGGAAAGGGATCTTCATAAAAAAGCCAGACAGAAGCATTCTGACAAACTTCTTTGTGATGTGTGCATTTTTGTCACAGAGTTGAACCTTACTTTTGATTGAGCAGTTCTGAAACCCACTTTTTGCAGAATATGCAAGTGGACCCTTGGAGCACTTTGAGGCTTATGGTGGAAAAAGAAATATCTTCACACAGAAACTACACAGAAGTATTCTGACAAACTTCTTTGTGATGTGAGCATTCATCTCACTGAGTTGAACCTTACTTTTCATAGATCAGCTTTGAAACACTCCTTTTATAGAATTTGCAAATGGACATTTGGAGCTGTTTGTGGACTATGGTGTAAAAGGAAATTTCTTCACGTAAAAACTAGACAGAAGCATTCTGACAAACTTCTTTGTGATGTGTGCATTCATCTCACAGTGCTGAACCTTACTTTTCATAGAGTAGCTTTGAAACACTCTTTTTGTAGTATCTGCAAGTGGACATTTGGAGCGCTTTGAGGCCAATGCTGGAAAGGGAAGTATCTTCACATAAAAACCAGACAGAAACATTCTGACAAACGCCTTTGTGATACGTACATTCTTCTCACAGAGTTGAACTTTACTTTTGATAGAGCAGTTTTGAATCCATCTTTTTGTATTATCTGCCATGGGACATTTTTTGCCTTTTGAGGCCTATCTTGGAAAGGCAAATATCTTCATATAAAAACTAGACAGAAGCATTCTGACAAACTTCTTTGTCATGGGTGCTTTGATGTCACACAGTTGAACCTTACTTTTGATTGAGCAGTTTTGAAACACTCTTTTTGTAGGATCTGCAAGTGGACATTTGGAGCACTTTGTGACCTATGGTGGAAAAGGAAATATCTTCACATAAAAACTAGACAGAAACCTTCTGACAAACTTCTCTGTGATGTGTGCATTCATCTCACAGAGTTGAACCTTCCTTTTGATAGGGCAACTTTGAAACACTCTTTTTGTAGTGTCTGCCATTGGACATTTGGAGCACTTGGAGGCCTACGGTGGAAAAGGAAATACCTTCACATAAAAACCAGAAAGAAGCATTCTGAGAAACTTCTTTGTGTTGTGTGCATTAATGTCACAGAATTGAACCTTACTTTTGATTGAATAGTTTTGCAACATTCTTTCTGTAGAATCTGCAATTGGATACTTGGAGCTCTTTGAGGCCTATGGTGGAAAAAGAAATATCTTCGGATAAAAACTACAGAGAAGTGTTCTGACAAACTTCTTCATGATGTGTGCATTCATCTTACGGAATTGAACTTTACTGTTGATGGAGCAGCTTTGATACACTCTTTTAGAAGGATCTGCAATTGGACATTTAGAGCGCTTTGAGGCCTACGGTGGAAAAGGAAATATCTTCACATAAAAACTAGACACAAGCATTCTGACAAATGACTTGTGATACCTGCATTCTTCTCAGAGAGTTGAACTTTACTTTTCATAGAGCAGTTTTGAAATTCTCTTTTTTAGTATCTGCCAGGGACATTTAGAGCAATTTGAGGCCTCTCTTGGAAAGGGAAATATCTTCATATAAAAACAAGAGAGAAGTATTCTGACAAACTTCTTTGTGATGTGTGCATTCATGTCACAGAGTTGAACCTTACTTTTGATAGAGTAGTTTTGAAACACTCTTTTTTAGATTCTGCAAGTGGAGGTTAGGAGCACTTTGAGGCCTGTGGTGGAAAAAGGAAATATCTTCATATAAAAAAGAGACGGAAGCATTCTGACAAACTTCTTTGTGATACGTGCATTCATCTCACAGAGTTGAAGTTTACTTTTGATAGAGCAGTTTTGAAACTCTCTTTTTGTAGTATCTGCTAGGGGACATTTGGAGCGGTTTGAGGCCTATCTTGGAAAGGGAAATATCTTCACATAAAAACTATACAGAATCATTCTGAAAAAATTCTTGGTGACGTGTCCATTAATGTCACAGAAGTGAACTTTACTTTTGACTGAGCAGTTTTAAAAAACTCTTTTTGCAGATTCTGCAAGTGGACATATTGAGCACTTTGAGGACTGTGATAGAAAAAGAAATATCTTCAAATAAAAACTACACAGAAGTATTCTGACAAACTTCTTTGTGATGTGTGCATTCATCTCACAGAGTTGAACCTTACTTTTGATAGAGCAGTTCTGAAACACTGTTTTTGTATATTCTGCAAGTGGAGATTTGGAACGCTTTGAGGCCGGTGTTGAAAAAGGAAATATCTTCATATAAAAACGAGACAGAAGTATTCTGACAAACTTCTTCATTATATGTGCATTCATCTCACAGAGTTGAACTTTACTTTTGATAGGGCAGTTTTGAAACTCTCTTTTTGTAGTTTCTGCAAGAGGACATTTGGAGCGGTTTGAGGCCTATCTTGGAAAGGGAAATATTTTCACATAAAAACTAGAGAGAAGCATTCTGACAAACTTCGTTTTGATGTGTGCATTAATGTCACAGTGTTGAACCTTACTTTTGATTGAGCAGTTTTGAAAAACGCTTTTTGTAGGATCTGCAACTGGTCATTTGAAGCACTTTGAGGCCTATGGTGGAAAAAGAAATATCTCCACATAAAAACTACAAAGAAGTATTCTGACTAACTTCTGGTGATACGTGCATTCATCTCACAGAGTTGAACTTTATATTTGATAGACCAGCTTTGAAACACTCTTTTTGTAGAACCTGCAAGTGGACATCTGGAGCGCTTTGAGGTCTACAGTGCAAAAGGAAATATCTTCACATAAAACTAGACAGAAACATTCTGACAAACTTCTTTGTGATGTGTACATTCAGCTCACAGAGTTGAAACTTAGTTTTTCTAGGGCAGCTTTGAAACAATCTTTTTGTAGAATCTGCAGTTGGACATTTGGAGCGCTTTGAGGCCTGTGGTGGAAAAGGAAATAACTTCACATAAAAACTAGACAGAAGCATTCCGACAAAAGACTTTGTGATACATGCATTCAACTCACAGAGTTGAACCTTACTTATGATAGAGAAGTTTGGAAGCGCTCTTTTTGTAGATTCTGCAAGCGGAGATTTGGAGTGCTTTGAGGCCAATGGTGGAAAAGTAAATCTCTTCATATAAAAACAAGACTGAAGCATTCTGACAAAGGACTTTGTGATATGTGCATTCATCTCAAAGAGTTAAACTTTACTTCAGATAGAGCAGTTTTGAAACTCTCTTTTTGTAGTATCTGCAATGGGACATTTGGAGCGGTTTGAGGCCTAACTTGGAAATTGGAATATCTTCATATAAAAACTATACCTAAGCATTCTGACAAACTTCTTTTTATGTGTGAATTAATGTCACTGATGTGAGCCCTTTTTTTGATTGAGCAGTTTTGAAATAATTTTTTTGTAGAATGTGCAAGTGGACATTTGGAGTGCTTTGAGGACTCTGGTGGAAAAAGAAATATCTTCACATAAAAACTACACAGAAATATGCTGACAAACTTCTGTGTGATGTGTGCATTCATCTCACAGAGATGAACTTTACTTTTGATAGAGCAGCTTTGAAACACTCTTTTTTTAAAATCAGCAAGTGGACATTTGGAGCGGTTTGAGGCCTGTGGTGGAAAAAATATCTTCACATAAAAACTAGACAGAAACATTCTGACAAACTTCTTTGTGATGCATGCATTCATTTCATAGAGTTGAAACTTACCTTTGATAGGCAAGCTTTGAAATATTCTCTTTGAGGAATCTGCAATTGGACATTTGGAGCGCCTTGAAGTCTATGGTGGAACAGGAAATATATTCACATAAAACCAGACAAAAGCATTCTGACAAACTTCTTTTTTTATTATTATTTTATTATTATACTTTAGGTTTTAGGGTACATGTGCACAATGTGCAGGCTTGTTACATATGTATCCATGTGCCATGTTGGTGTGCTGCATCCATTAACTCATCACTTAACATTAGGTATATCTCCTAATACTCTCCCTCACCCCTTCCCCCAGCCCACAACAGTCCCCAGAGTGTGAAGTTCCCCTTCCTGTGTCCATGAGTTCTCATTGTTCAATTCCCACCTGTGAATGAGAACATGTGGTGTTTGGTTTTTTGTCCTTGTGATAGTTTACTGAGAATGATGATTTCCAGTTTCATCCATGTCCCTACAAAGGACATGAACTCATCATTTTTTATGGCTGCATAGTATTCCACGGTGTATATGTGCCACATTTTCTTAATCCAGTCTATCATTGTTGGATATTTGGGTTGGTTCCAAGTCTTTGCTATTGTGAATAGTGCCGCAATAAACAAACATGTGCATGTCTCTTTATAGCAGCATGATTTATAGTCCTTTGGGTATATACCCAGTAATGGGATGGCTGGGTCAAATGGTATTTCTAGTTCTAGATCCCTGAGGAATCACCACACCGACTTCCACAATGGTTGAACTACTTTAAGTCCCACCAACAGTGTAAATGTGTTCCTATTTCTTCACATCCTCTCCAGCACCTGTTGTTTCCTGACTTTTTAATGATCGCCATTCTAACTGGTGTGAGATGATATCTCATTGTGGTTTTGATTTGCATTTCTCTGATGGCCAGTGATGATGAGAATTTTTTCATGTGTTTTTTTGGCCGCATAACTGTCTTCTTTTGAGAAGTGTCTGTTCATGTCCTTTGCCCACTTTTCAATGGTGTTGTTTGTTTTTTTCTTGTAAATTTGTTTGAGTTCATTGTAGACTCTGGATATTAGCCCTTTGTCAAATGAGTAAGTTGCAAAAATTTTCTCCCATTCTGTAGGTTGTCTGTTCAATTTGATGGTAGTTTCTTTTGCTGTGCAGAAGCTCTTTAGTTTAATTAGATCCCATTTGTCAATTTTGGCTTTTGTTGCCATTGCTTTTGGTGTTTTAGACATGAAGTCCTTGCCCATGCCTATGCCCTGAATGGTATTGCCTAGGTTTTCTTCTAGGGTTTTTATGGTTTTAGGTCTAACATGTAAGTCTTTAATCCATCTTGAATTAATTTTTGTATAAGGTGTAAGGCAGGGATCAAGTTTCAGCTTTCTACATATGGCTAGCCAGTTTTCCCAGCACCATTTATTAAATAGGGAATCCTTTCACCATTGCTTGTTTTTGTCAGTTTTGTCAAAGATCAGATAGTTGTAGATATGCGGCATTATTTCTGAGGGCTCTGTTCTGTTCCGTTGATCTATGTCTCTGTTGTGGTACCAGTACCATGCTGTTTTGGTTACTGTAGCCTTGTAGTATAGTTTGAAGTCAGGTAGGGTGATGCCTCCAGCTTTGTTCTTTAGGATTGACTTGGAGATGCGGGCTCTTTTTTGGTTCCATATGAAATTTAAAGTAGTTTTTTCCAATTCTGTGAAGAAAGTCATTGGTAGCTTGATGGGGATGGCATTGAATCTATAAATTACCTTGGGCAGTATAGCCATTTTCACGATATTGATTCTTCCAACCCATGAGCATGGAATGTTCTTCCATTTGTTTGTGTCCTCTTTTATTTCATTGAGCAGTGGTTTGTAGTTCTCCTTGAAGAGGTCCTTCACATCCCTTGTAAGTTGGATTCCTAGGTATTTTATTCTTTTTGAAGCAATTGTGAATGGGAGTTCACTCATGATTTGGCTCTCTTTTTGTCTGTTATTGGTGTACAAGAATGCTACTGATTTTTGTACATTGATTTTGTATCCTGAGACTGCTGAAGTTGCTAATCAGCTTAAGGAGATTTGTGATGTGTGCATTCATCTCACTGAGTTGAACCATCGGTTTGATAGAGCAGCTTTGAAACACTGTTTTGTAGAATCTGCAAGTGGACATTTGAATTGCTTTGAGGCCTATGGTGGGAAAGGAAATATCTTCACATTAAAACTACACAGAAGCATTCTGACAAAGTACTTTAAGATGTGTGCATTCATCTCATAGTGTTGAACCTTACTTTTTATAGAGCAGCTTTGAAACACTTTTTTTGTAGGATCTGCAATTGGACATTTGGAGCGCTTTGCGGCCTACAGTGGAAAAGGAAATATCTTCACATAAAAACTAGACAGAGGCATTCTGACAAATGCCTTTGTGATACGTACATTCTTCTCATGGAGTTGAACTTTACTTTGAATGGAACAGTTTTGAAACTCTCTTTTTGTAGTATCTGCAATGGGACATTTGCAGTGGTTTGAGGCCTATCTTGGAAAGGGAAATATCTTCTCATAAAACCTAGACAGAAGCATCCTGACAAACTTCTTTGTGATGTTTGCATTAATGTCACAGAGTTGAACTCTACTTTTCATTGAGCAGTTTTGAAACACTCTTTTTGTAGAATCTGCAAGTGGACATTTGGAGTGCTTTGAGGCCTATGGTGGAAAAAGAAATTTCTTCACATAAAAGCTACACAGAAGTATTATGACAAACTTCTTTGTGATGTGTGCATTCATCTCACAGAGTTGAACCTTACTTTTGATAGAGTAGCTTTGAAACACTCTTTTTGTAGAATCTGCAAGTGGACATTTTCAGCACTTTGAGGTCTATGGTGGAAAAGATACTACATTCATATAAAAACTAGACAGAATCTTTTTGACAAACTTCTGTGTGATGTGTGCATTCATCTCACAGAGTTGAACCTTTATTTTGATAGAGCTGTTTTGAAACTCTCTTTTTGCAGTATCTGCAAGAGGACATTTGGAGAGCTTTGATGCCTATCTTGGAAAAGGATATATCTTCACCTAAAATGTAGACAGAAGCATTCTGACAAACTTCTTTGTGATATGTGCATTCATCTCAGAGAGCTGAACCTTGCTTTTGATTGAACAGTTTTGAAACACTCATTTTGTAGAATCTGCAAGTGGATATTTGGAGTGCTTGGAGGCCTATAGTCGAAAAGGAAATATCTTCACATAAAAACTAGACAGAAACATTGTGACAAACCTCTTTTTGATGTGTGCATTCATCTCACAGAGGTGAACATTACTTTTGATTGAGCAGCTTTGAAACACTCTTATTGTGGAATCTGCAAGTGGACATTTTGAGTGCCATGAGGCCTATGATGGAAATGGAATCATCTTTACATAAAAACTAGATGGAAACATTCTGTAAAACTTCTTTGTGATGTGTGCATTCATATCACAGAGTTAAAGCTTACTTTTGATGGAGCGGTTTTGAAACATTCTTTTTGAAGAATCTGCAAGTGGACATATGGAGTGCTTTGAGGCCTATGGTGGGAAAGTAAAAAGTAGACCGAAGCATTGTGAAAAACTTCTATCTGATGTTTGCATGCATCTCACAGAGTTGAACCTTTCTTTTGATAGAGCAGTTTTGGCATGCTTTTAGTAGAATCTGTGGTGGATATTTGCAGTGCTTTGAAGCCTATGGTGGAAAAGGAAATATCTTCACATGAAAACTAGACAGAAGCATTCTGAGAAACTATTTTTTGAGGTGTGCATTCACCTCACAAATTTCAACCTTACTTTTGATAGAGCAGCTTTGAAACATTTATTTTGTTGAATCCGCCAGTGGACATTTGGAGTGCTTTGAGGCCTACAGTGGAAATAAAAATATCTTCACATAAAAACAAGACAGAAATATTCTGAAAAACTTCTTTGTGATTTGTGCGTTCATCTCACAGAGTTGAACCTTACTTCTGATAGGGCAGTTTACAAACTCTCTTTTTGTTTTGTCTGCACGGGGAAACTTCAGTGCTTTGAGGCCTATCTTGGAAAAGGAAATATCTTCACATAAAAAGTA
>NW_026653188.1:0-15575 GCF_009828535.3 Hylobates moloch
GCTTGAGGACTAGTCATTCAGCAGAGCTGTAATCTCTAAATTCATAATGGACTTTCCAGCTTAACTGGCCTTCATGCAACTGTTTATTAGAAATTGCAGTATTAATTTTCAGTGTTGCTCTAGTGATGTGATTAGGAGTACAGATGACCAGAGTTAAATTAAAGAGGTGTTCTAAACCTCATAATTTAAAACATTTCCCTGAACTGATGTGGAGACAATACCGGTCTCTCTATTTTTAAAATTCAGTTCTCTTGGTTTGAATAGTGAGAACAAAGGTGCTAATCTGTAGTACTGAGAAAGGCCAATTATGCCCTCTGCATCAGACAGGGCTTAATACGATTTTAAATAATTGTCAAATTAGATGCATATGAATGTAGTTTTACTATTTACTCAAAACCCATTAACCCAGTGTCTATGTTATATGGAATCAGGTGCATTTGCAAATAAATTCCCCTATATAGAAATGCTCCACCTCATCGTACAAAAACATGAAGAGACACTTAGGATTTGCTTTAAACCATTGGTACTGTTGTTCTGATTTAGAATTAGTTGGTTATACTAAGCAACTGAAGCTAGTGTTTCTCAGGAGTTCCATACTTTGTACTTCAAAAAATATTTTCTTAACTATTTTCACATTTTTAATTTCATTAGTTTCCTTATAGTAGTCTGAGAAAGTGGACATTTATTCCCATTTTCCAGTTGAAGAAACTGAGGCTCAGAGAAGTCAACTTTCACTAAGTCACGTGGCCACTTAGTCACGGACACCCAGTCAGCACGACACTGTTAAAGCAGTCATCATAAGTTGACAGCCTGCACACTTCTGCAGTGGGCTCACAGATAATTCTTGTTTGGTCCTTGCACAGTGTTAAAATATATTTTTTAGATTAGTTGCTAACATTTAAAAGTTGAGAGAGATTTTACATTAAAAAAAATCAGGATTTCTGGATTTTGGGGGAGAATCAAAAGCTTTGGCAACCCTGGATCATCATTTCTACATGACAAGCATTCACTGAGACTGTCGTGGCTCCCTCATCCCACAGGGCAAACTCTCTCCACTTTGTCACAGTCTCCACCAGACCTGCCTTGTTACTTGCTCGGTCCTTTGAGCATTTGTGCTCAAAATCCCCGGCGTGAAAACAATGACTATCAACCTTTCTTGAGCATGAGATCCCAGTTTAAACAGAAAAAAAAAAAAAAAAAAAAAGTTTACCAATCTCTGGTCTTAATCTCTGTCTTCCTCACCAGCCAAAAATCTTCAAGGTCAAGCCCAGAGTATCATTCCTTTTTGGAGCCTCCCCAGATCATAGCACAATGACTAGCTCATAATGTGCCCTCCGAAAATTTCTAGGGTAAAGAGGTCATGACAGCTGCTTTATTATTAGAGTTAGTGCTACGTTGACTTTGGGAAAGTTCTATGAATTGGGAATCAACTTCATTAGACTTCAGAATTGCAAATCCTATTAACTCCTAACTGAATGGAAAATCAAAAATGTGCACCTACAAGATGCTAAACAACTGTGGGAAAAATGTGTCATTGAGCAGATGCTTTGAATATATGTATAGATGTTTCTAGTTGTGTAGACACATGACTACTCCAGGGTGGACAAATTTCTCAGAGTATGGGGCACTCACATGAGGTGCCTGCTTCCTTGTGACTATGGCCTGAAAACTGCCATTTTCAATTTTCCAAGTTATTCCCTTTGGAAGTAATTTAGCAAAGGATGCCAGGTATGTGTTTGGGGGAATGGGGAAGTTTGGAGGATATATTCATCTACAGCAGCCTTTCCCCTCCTCTGAACTTTTCCAGCAGTTATTCTTTGTATTATTTCTGGGTTACTCACATTTGCAAAATTTGAGAATATTACCCAATATCATACTGTAGATGCGGCATGGGGGTCCAGAGAGACTTGCCCAACGTATCTGACTTGCTGTTTCTGAATTTCATGTGTCCTCATTGAATGACAAAGCTCCTTGAGGGCAAGGACTGAGCCTTATCATGTTTGTACCTGTCCCGGAATCTAGATGGTGAGTCTTGCATGTAGTGGGTGCTGAGTTAATTTGAGTTCTCTTGGGAGCTGTGACGTTTTCAGACTGACTTGGGATATAAAGGATACTTTGATTTCCTTGTCAGGCTCTCATTTCAAGACGAGAGACCTTCAGCATGACTGCATATTAGGCTTTTCAATGGAGCCCAAGCCGAGCACTTGGCGGCAGATAAAATGGCCACCGCAGAGATGCTTTTTGAAAAGAACTTGATTCTATTTTTAAAGGCTTTTTTTGGAGGTGCAGAGGAGATAAAATATTGTGCTTTTTTCTCTTGTTGGTGATCCTATAGGTGTTTCTTTAAGAAAATGCTACACACAAAATTTGAAGGCACCAAAATTATCTGACTCATTAGATTTAATGAAATCCAGGAGAGAGTACTTCCGGAGTCCTGAGGCCTTTCATATTATCCTTTACCTAATTCTTTACAAGTTATTCTTCAGCTAGTAAGTGCCAAAAATAGGCACATCTGCAGAAAGTGAGTACATTTTCCTCTACAATATGACAGTGCTATCTGACAGCTGTTAGAACTTGAAATTCAGGGGCTTGCAAAGTAATTCTTCAAGTGTAGCTCATTTCCAAAAAAAAAAAATTCAGTGTTCTGTTTTCTTCTTTTCATTGAAATTCATTTAAAATTTTTCTTTCACAGAAATACTTTTGTGATTCTATAGTCATTATGTACGTGCTTTCTGGTCTTATACTTTGTTAATAATTTATTTTTATTATCATGGGATATTTTTGTAAATTTAATGCTGAGACAACATAATCATGGTATGTATAAATGTTGTTTTGTTTTTAAAAAGTGTCAGGAGACTATTGCATTTTTATTCTCCATCACATTTGGTTTTTGGAGCTTCCTTCTCCAAACTGTTTCCTGTAGGAGCTGCTGAGAGATGCTGAGAATTGTGACTCAGTGCTATGGTACATTCACAAATTAACTACCTTCCAAAATTGCAGAAATCACTAGAATCCAGAAAGTTATTTTTTTTCCCCATAGGAAGCATCATTCTACTTTTGGTCAAATAAGCAGAGTTCCAGCTGTAGCTCTGCCCTTCAAACTACAGAGAATTTCAGAAGGTACTTATCTTCTCTAGGCCTCAGTGTCCTCATCTATGAAATGAAGAGTCAGAACAGGGACTTTATAGATGAGGCCTCAGTGTCTCATCTATAAAATGAAGAATCAGAACAGGACTCTAACCCATATGATTATTGTGAATATTGAATGAGCAAATGCAGGTAAAGTGCTTTGCCCAGTGCCCAGAACAATAGATAGCATTTTAAAGTTATTATTATCAGCAACAATGTTTGATTCCTAGTTCAGGCCTAAGTGGTGCTTGCAACTCTGATCCGAAAGGGCAGGGAGAAAAAGAAGTGGCTTCTCTGGCTGGCGCTATAAAAAGATACGAGGCTTTCAGAAGCAGTGAGTCCATAGCCCACCTCTCTTATCCACAGAGGAGCGACAAGAGACAAGCAGGCCTGCATAAAACCACCCTTCATTGCTGCAAAACGAGTCTAAGTAGCTCCAGGTTACAGCTACTGAAACTAACAGAGTGGTAGGTTATAGCAACAGCTGGCCTGCCTAGACTCCTCCTTCCCACTTTAGCTAACTATCTTTAAGGCAGCAAAGAGGTGGGGCTCTTTCTGTAGCCATGAAGCCATCAAACACTCAACATAAATGTTTTTCTGGGAAGAGATTATCTTGGGAACCAAAAGGGCAGTCTTTGTCATTTATCATTTTGCTAAGCATCCTTGAAGACCATGGAAACAGTTTTCTCTCAGTAGCTGGAAAGAACTTCAGCGTATTTTCATTCTTAAGAATAAAAGTTATTTTAGAGTTTAAAAAAGAATCTTCATTTTCCAGCCAATCAATACAAGAATAATTTTTGATTTAGAAAATATATGTTGCAATTGGAAGTGGCTTTGGTATGCCTGGGCATTTTGCCTCCCTGTCCTCATCTTGATGAGTTCTGTAATTATATGTCTTTCAAATGCAAACTGGCACCTCTAGGCCTTGGAGTATAGTCCAGATGCCAAGTATATCTTGCCTGGAAAAAGAAAATGAGAGAAGTGGCAAAAAGGATAATTAAAACTAATACTAGCAGCCGTTCGCTGGACATTTGTCTTGAATCAGGTACTACAATAAATGGCTTTCATTAATTCTTATTTAATTATCCTAACAGCTGTATGTTCTAGGAACTAATATCTTCATTTTACGGATGAGAACATTAAGGCTTAGAGAGGTAAAATGACTTTCCCAAGGGTCATATGGCTAGTAAGTAATAGAAATGGAGATTCATACCCAGGCTACTTGCACTCTTGTGCCCACGCTTTTAACCATTGTACCATATTCTTTTTTGATAAATAAAAATATTGGAACCATGGCCTCATGAAATTAGTTTACAGTTTTCATCTCTCATCTTTGTCTTAGAGTATGTTGACCTCACTCATTTGAGTGAAGAGGGAGAAGGTGGTGAAAACTTGAGGCTAGAAGCCTTACTCAAGTCAGGCCAAGCAAACCCCCTTACTTTATCTCAGAACCTCTGAGTTGCTCTACTGGCTTCAAATGGCTTCAAGTTGCTCTATTGGCTTCAAAATGAGGTTTTACAGAGAAACAGATTTAGTATCAAATCTCGTCTCACTACTTGCTAGCTTTGGGGGCCTCATCAAGCCTCCTGACCTACAGTCTTTTCTTCTGTAAAAGGGGTTACCTTCTGCCCCACAGGACTGGTGCAAAAATTTAAAAAGACACTGCACATGAGAGAGAGTATGGAGTACCTCTTAGAGACCAAATTACAGCATTAGACAGCCTGAGTTTGAATCACAGCTTCCCTGACTTACCAGTTGTCAGACTTGAGCTTTCATTGCCTCATCTATAAAACAGGTTATGTGTTGGGGGTGTTAATAATAACACCTACCTCATAGGTGCTGCTGTGAAGACTAAGCGGGTTAATACAGGTAAAGCCTTTAAACAGGGCCTGGCCCATAGTAAGTATCTTATAATTGTGCTGTTAGGCAAGGTATAAATGACACACACAAAGGCAGCTCTTATTACTGCAGTGTTGGCCACCAGTCCCACTTATCTTCAGGAATAGTTCCAGCCCACACAGTTGAGAACTCCTTTAAACTAGACTCTTTAAACCTTGGCTTAGATTTTAAGTCCCAAGCAACTTGCTATAGTTTTCCCCAAGTAGGGAGCATGGACTTTATGCCCAGTTATGTCATATCATTATGCCCAGGCAGAGGGAGCAAGAAGAGAGAATAAGAGTCTGTATCCCCAGGATTTTGATATATGCTGGGGCAGAGGGCCAGGAAAAGATATTAAAGTCATCCTAGAGGAGCTCTCTCTGGAATTGTGGTGGTTTCCCATCCACGAGATTTCCAGAAACAGCTGTTTTAGCATCCTGGCACTTGTTTCCTTCCTCTCAGGCCTCCTGCAGGACCTAGGAAATGGTCCCTTTCTCCTAAAAGGCACAAGATGGGCCGCACAGAATGATCTGAAGGCTGTGTAACATTCACCCTAGACTGGATTCCCTGCATAGGGATGGAGTGGAGAGGAGTGCTGAGGATGACAGGGGCAGCTTTTCATTCTGGTGTAGAAATCTTTCAGAGGGATGCTTTATGGTTTAAGGCTGTGCCATGTCGCTGTTGCCATGTTAGGTACTGACTGGCTGCCCACCTGGACAGATTGTAATCTCCATAAGTGCAGAGACCAAGTCAGTTCAGCGCCATACATCAAGGCCAGTGCTTGGCTCAAAGAAAATAAATGTTTATTGAATGAAAACTGTGTTCTCTTGCTCAGAAAGGCTGGGGAACCTATGAGGAGGGAATGGTTTGCAGGAATACTATCAGGGTACATGTATTATTCTTCCCCAAAACTGGGGGTGGGGAGGGCATTAAATTCCATGATCCATTGGTTATCTCAGTGCCAACTTAGACAAAAATCTTTCCTCAAATCTTCCTCCTCTCTTCAGCTTTTCTGCCAAATCTTCCTTCTCAGCTTTTCTGCCAGACAAAGACAATTTATGGCCACCATTTTTTTCCCTCAGTTTGGGTTACAAGGTTTTTTTTTTGTCAATTTTCTTCTTCCTACAGAAACTTGATTGCAGCTGGGTATAGCATTTATGTAAATTTCAAGTGCCACTCCTGTTTGTCTCTGGGTTAACCTAATGGTTTATGTTAATCTCAATCAGGTCTGCCACTCAGACCTCTTATCCCCTTCACCTTTCACCTAATTGCCAATTTTCCTTGAGGACCAGGCTATAGAAGCCCTGTCTATCTCTTCTTCCCCTTGCTTCATTCATTTCTTCTCTGCTGTATATTCCATCTGATTGTTCCCTGGAGCAGTGAGTGGATGATTTCATGTGTTCCTGACACATGATACCTACATGCAACCACCATGAAACTGTACTTCTGAAATGGTCTATGTACACGGTCACATGCAATAACAGGGACAGATCTCCCAAACACAATGTTGAGTGAAAGAAGCCTGACACAGAAAAGGAGCATCCTACAAGATGCCATTTCTGTGAAGTCCAAAACCAGGCAAAATTAATCTGATTAACCTGTGGGCAGTGTAGGGGGGCAGGGGAGGCAGTGACTGGGAAGCGGAAGTGAAGGTGCCTCTGGAGTTCTGGTCATGTTCTGCTTCTTGATCTGGGTGCTGGTTACAAGAATGTGTTCAATTTTTGAAAATTCATCAAACTGAACACTTATCATTTGTGCACATTTCTGTAGGTAAGTTATACTTTAATGAATATCTCCCCAAAGAGGGGTCTATTGAGCCTCCACTATGTGTGAATTCCCTTGCTGGGTGATATTAGGGATTATTTTCCCTTCCAAAGAGATTAAAAAAATAAAACTCGAAACAGGCAAAAGACTCTTTGGGTTTCTCTTTGATGGTTAGGGTGACTACAGGCAAACCCTAGTTCATTTCTAGGCTTTTCCACAGACTCTTCCAAGTCCTTTTCAGCTCACCTCATCCTCCCTTGCTCAAATCCTTTCTTTTCCACTAAGTGTTGTTAAATATCCTCTCTTCCCTTGCACTGATATTCATCAATTTCTACTGAATTTGACTTGACTCCTTAACTTTAAACTCTGAAAAAGCAAGGACTAAGTCGAGATATTTTGTTGTAAATACAGTATAGCATGACACAGGGCTGGGTACAAATGCCCAATTCATTGGGGTCTATTTTGTCCTACAGCTATGAATTGAGCATTTGTACCCAGGAAGGGGAGCATTTCCAGGAAAAGGAGAGAAGGTTCTTCCGTGATCAAGATAGATTTGATTTTCTTTACACTTCCATTTCTAGACCCACCCAATATATTCTCTGCTTTCACATGTAACTCATGACCAGTAGCTTTCCAAATTTCACACTGGCATAACGTGGTCTCTCCCTTGAATTAAATCCGGTAACTCAAGTACCTGTCCAGATTTGGTGGGGCTGTCACTTTAAAGAATCAGTAGACCCTGGACATTTTTGGATATAACATTCACAACTTCAACTATGTATGAGTGGGTCTTAAAGGCTCATGACATGTAGAAATTTGTAATTTTGCTGAGGCATAAATTTGAACTGCACACACTTCAAGGCTGGTGTGATGGAGCAATTGGCTTTGTAAAAATGTGATGGTTCTTAGGAGGAAAATAGAAGTTTTATGGAGGAAATTATATGCCGATTATGTAATTGCGGGATTTGTGAATTGGAGAGGAGTTGGAGGTGAAGTTTTCTGTACGCCCTTCCTGAATGTCAAGGGTTCGTTGTACTTGAATTTCCTCACCATAATAGTCAGAGATTTGGTTCTTAGCTATTTGTTACTTTTTAGCATTCATTTGATTAAACCTTTCCTAAATGCACGGCATACAACTAAATACTTTTTGAGAGGTGGAAAGAGATCCAGAAGAAAATAATCAGCTTTTTTATAAGGAGAGAGAGGGAAAGAGAAAGCAAGAGAACGAGAGGGAGAGAGGGAGAGAGAGAGAGCAAGGAATGACATTGAGGGTCAAGAATTTTGGTTTTTAGTCCCACCTTTGCACTGAAATCTAGCTGAACTGACTAGCTTTGTGACTTTGGGGAGGTTATTTTCTTTTTCTAGTCCTTAGTTTTCCTATCTATAAAGTGAGGGGGTTGGAGCAGATTATCTCTTAGGTGCTTCCAGACATAACATTATAGAAATTTATGACCTAAAGCTGCATTTCTGTTTTCATTTCAAGCTCTGTTCTCAGTGATGCCCTCCAGAAGAGATTTATAAATGTCATTACTGAGTATCCATTGAGATAAAGCCATCAGAACATGAGGCTGCACTCGCAAGTACTTTTTAACCCAGGAAAGCTTTGGACAGCTCCTAAGGCAAAATTGCATTTAAATACACAAACAACCAAATGAACAAATGATTCACATATTTTCATCAATTTGGAAATGGAATCTTTCTTAAAGTTCTTTGGATTTTCTTTTGACTGCCAAAAGAGAAACATTTTTGTACTTGTTGTTATTTCTTCTGAGTGCTAATGTTTAGTTTCTGGAACTAGAAAAGTAGACCAAGGATCTGCTCTTTATTTCAGGAGTCTCAGTGAATGGAGCGAAGTGGTCCAGAAAAGTTGCTGCCTCGGGAATTGGGTGTGGAAGGTGGAGATGTTGTCCAACTTGCAATCACAGATGAGATAGAACTGGAGAAAATAATAGAACATTTTCTCTCACTAGATGGGGGGAAGAAATTGAAGTTTGAAAAAGAGAAGTGACTTTTGTTCAACATTTATTTCAAAAATGTGTATTGATACACAACAGAATACTATTAAGCCATAAAAAAGAAGGAAATCCGGTCATTTGTGACAACATGGATGAACTTGGAAGAAATTATGCTAAGTGAAATAAGCCAGACACAAAAAGACAAATACTTCATAACCTCACTAATATATGGAGTCTTAAAACGTTGATCTCATAGAAGTAGAGAGTAGAATCATGGTTACCAGAGGCTGGGAAGGGGGGTAGAGGGGTTTTGGATAAATGTTTGTCAAAGGGTACACAATTTTAGTTAGATGGGAGAAACACATTCAAGAGTTCTACTGTACAACATAGTGAGTATAGTTAATAACGATACGTTTTATTTTTGAAAAATACTAACAGAGTAGATGTTAACAGTTCTCACCACAAAAATGATAACTATGTGAGGTAATGCATATGATAATTAGCTAGATTTAGTCAATTTTCAGTGCATATATACTTTAAAACATGTTGTACGTGATAAATACATACAATGTTATCTGTCAATTCAAAATAATAAATTATTTAAAATATACATGTAGATAGAGATAGATAGATAGAGATGCGGGGAGAGAGAGAGAGAGAGAGATAAGGTACCTAATATGTGCCAGGGCCTGGGGATACAGCAGTGAACAAAACCTAACCTTATGGAACTGACATTACAGTGATTGAGAGAGACTAACATTAATAAGCCACACAAATAAATGTAACAAGACCTAGGAAGAAGAGATACATAGTGCCTTGGGAGTGTAAAATGTGGTGCTTGACCTGGTCAGAAAAATCAGCCAATGCTTCCCTGAGGGAGTGATGGTATGGTGAGAGCTGAAGAATGAATAGGAGCTATCCAGGTGACAAGGTGACAGCAGTTCAAAGGCTGTGGCAAGACAGAACACAGTCCAAGGAATTGAAAGTGGGCCATTGTGACTAGAGAGGAGAGCATTCAGGAAAGGGTAGTGCAAGATCAGGCTGCAGCTGTGGGCAGGAGTCAGGCTGTGCAGGATCTTTGTACTAAGAGCAATAGAGTCATTGGAGGGTTTTGAGAATGGGAAGGACATGGTTAGATTTGTGCTTTTACCCTGGCTACTGTGGGGCTGAAAAAGAGATGTGGTGAGAGACAAGGCTGGAGGGAGTGTGGGTCCAGCTATGAAAGGGCTTCAACAACAGGTCAAGAAATTTGACTTAGTTCTGCTGGCATTGGGGACTTATCAAAAGCAGAGGGAGTAAGCTGGGTCCACACATGAGATCAATTGAAGAAAGTCTTGTGTGAACTCAACAAATATTATTAATATTTTGTAAACACCATGAAGGGGTAAATGAGAAATAGGTGCCCTGATCTTCACTCTCCATATTCTGAAATTGGTAGCCGACCTAGAAAACCACTTAACATTCCTGGCCTTCATTTAATAAGAAGTATGATGCTATTTCCCCCAAACACTTAACTCACTGGAGAATATACCAAAAGTATAATTCACTTTTACGTAACTCCAATTCCACAGGTATTTATGGAGCCCTGCTATGAGGCTAGTGGCTTGGTTCATAGTAGCACTTATCTGATGCTGTATAGCAAATTATCCCAAAACTTAGCAGCTTAAGATAAAACCACATTTGTGATCTTACAGTTTTTATGGGTCAGAAATTCAGGCATGGCTTGCTGGGTCCTCTGCTTCAGGGTCTTTCATAGGTTGCAATCAAGGTGTGAACCAGGGCTGGGATCTCATTTGAAGGTTGGACTGGGAAGGGATTTGCTCCCTTGCTCATGAGGTTGTTGGCAGAATTTGGTTTCTGGAGACTTATTGAACTGAGAGCCTCAGTTCCTTGCTGGCTGTTGGCTGGAGGCCAATCTTAGTTCCTTGCCCTGTGGGCCTCTCCATTACGGCAGCTTGCTTCATCAGAGTGTGGGAGCCAATGAAACAACAGGGAGACTCTTGACGCTTGCTCGGAGGAACTTTATAGTCTTCTTGTATGTAAGAAATAATTGGCAAACGAAATATATGACAGACTGTCACTAAATGCCCAAATGTATGATAATAGGCCACAGAGGATTCATTGAGCTTGGATAAGGCGGGTTAGTGACACAGGGAGGGGGAAGGCATTAGAGATAACAGGTGTAGTGTTTGCAGTGATGTAGAGACATGACAAGTATGGTGTTCAGAGAATAGTAAGGCCAGTGGCCTGGGTGGTGGAGTAGAGTACATGTTTTTGGGTGTAATAAAAAGCAGTAGAAGCAAACAGCAGATTCCAAGTCTGTCTTCAAGATTTAAGAGCGAAACAGAGTTGTTTGAGAAAAGAATCATCATCTCTTCAATGATTGTTCCTGTCACTGTCTAAGAGCATGACCACGTGACTGGTCCTCAAAGGCATACATTTTGATGAACATATATACTTTGACAAGAATTGTGATTTTTAACATTTTCCGTGTAATTTTATTTACGTAATCATTGCTACTTTAAGGATTTTTTTTAGCACTCCCCTTTCAGAACAAAATAATTGAGTAGTAGGTCTTCCTTTTCTTGCTTTATACTTTTTTGTTCTCAAATATAAGCAGGGGAGACTTTTCTTGTTGTTGTGTATGATTTCTCTTTGAGGTCAATATTAGAATATCCTTCCCTCATTTCTGATCCCTTAACCCTAAGCAGACTCACCCCACTTTCAATCCACAAGACTGTAAACTAATAAAATAGCTATCATTAATGAATAGTTGAAAATTATGGAGTTGGTGCATTTTATTTGTAGTTCTTTATGGGGATTAAAAGTGATTTTGGGAAGTGACTTGCTTTTTCCAGACCCTAGCACAGTGGCACATAGCATCTGATAAATGAACCCAACAGATAACCGACTGAGTGCAATACCAATGATTTTTAAATGTGACAAGGAATTTGACTTGGTCTGGTACAATTTTACCCAGTTCCTTGTGTAAAATGAAAAATCAATCCAGATGTGGGTTGCATTTGTATCATTTAAAACTGCTCTGGGGGATCTCCACCTCCCAGGTATAGGCTCCGTACAACAATAAGCCAGTTTATCAAAGATGGGATTTACTGCTCGTTGTTTTTCTATTAGGGAGGAATTACGCTAAGCCCAGCAGCAGACATTTTGTGTTACCATGGCAGCCCATATTTCCTGCAGGGTTGTGACCCCTAATGACTACAGTGGGAAGGCAGGAAAAATAGAGACTCTTTGAAGATTAGTAAATAAATGCATTACTTATGCAAACCATCTCTGAGATGGCCCCACAGTACAGAGGAGAAATGAGGAAGCTCTTCAGATTGAGCAAATGGTATGTAAATACCTACGTTGGAGGAAAACAAATGACCTTTCATTTGATTATTTCTTTAAAAGTCTGGTTGGTCTGATAATGCAAGTAATATAAACTGGACTTCATACTGAGAAAATAGTATTATTGTGCGTGAAAATACAAACAGATGTTGATGTTTTTCTTTCACTCCCAACAGCTATTTATTTCCCCCATTGGCTCTTTGGATATAATATGGCTCCTGAAATGATTTTGCAATTTTTCTCGATGGATTACAGACAGGAAAAAATACTGAGCATACTCAACTTAACGTAAGCATTGGGAATGCAGTCCACCTTTTCTTGTTGGAAGCGGTTCAGTATTGTTTTCAATTGACTTGATTTCTCTTAATTGACCCACTCCATTTTTGACAGACAATCAAACATTGATTTGGGTCTACTAGCTGTAAGATATTTTCTCAGTACATATTTCTCTTGACATCTCATCTGCATTTATCCATACAAGAAATATTTATGTTTCTTGAGTATCTACTATACTATTACTGTTCAAGACATTGTTCAGGTGAAACTGGTTCTAAACTTGTATTATTTGGGTAGATCAAATACAAATGGATTGCATTTTCTTGCTATGTCTCTATTGCTCTTTAAAAGAGTTTTATTGAGACCCAAGAGGGGAAAAGTATGATATAAAGTGGATTTGCCACACATCCACTTTATGTCATATTCTTTCACCATGTATTCATATAAGATATAAATTGATATTTATATAAAATAAATATTTTATATATTTCTTTTTACCATGTATCTATATAAGAAACATTTACTTATTGGGAAGCTATTATGTGCTAGGCAGAGCTCCAGCCATTGGAGATAGAGTTGTGGACAAGACAGCCTTTGCCCTGAAGGCTAACACAGTATAGCTATAGTTCCATTGGCTCACTTGGACTTGGAAGTTTGCCCTGCTGGTGTTCTAGCAATCAGAAGGGGCAGCATTTGGGAGAGTGTTTCCAGTGGTAAGGTTCATTTGTGCTGACCCATCAGTTCCCTCACCTGGTTCTCCTTGTATCAAGGGCGTGAATCCAGGCCAGGCAATGTTCACTTCCTTTTTATTACTCAGTCCTCCTGTAATATTTTTTACTGTGTCTTCTGTGCATTCTTGCCAGTCAGGAAGATTTTTCAGCTATTTACACTCCATAGCGGATATTTTTTAAATCATAGGAATATTGTTATTTTATTCCACACATTACCTCTGTTGCCTTCTTCAGAGATTCTAATACATCCTTTCTTCGTGCTCCAATACTGTCCCCCTCCCACTTCAAAATATTGAGACTCACTGGGAAAGCCAGTCTAGGTTCACAAGCCAGCCCCCTTAGATGTCCATTCTTCAATTTTGGTTTTAATTGCTTTTAGCAGATCTAAAAGGAATCTGCTGGACGTATCAGCCAGTATTTAAAGTACCTTGGCCAAAGGTGCTAAATAAAATTTTAAATGTTACTACTCGAAGAGGCAGCATTTAACATGAAGCACATATATGAGGTAAATTTCACCCCCCACCACCCTTTTTTGTTTAGAGAGACAGGGTCTCCCTCTGTCTCCCAGGTTGGAGTGCAGTGCTGTGATCATAGCTCATTGCAGCCTGGAACTCCTGGGCTCAAATGATCCTCCTGCCTCAGCCTGTCCAGTAGCTGGGACTACAGGCATGTGCCACCACACCCAGCTAATTTTTGTTTTTAGAGAGAAGGTCTCACTATGTTGCACAGGCTTGTCTCAAACTCCTGGGCTCAAGCAATCCTCCTGCCTTGGACTCCCAAAGCTCCAGGATTACAGGCATGTACCACCATGCCCAGCTCCAATTTCCCTTTTCATAAAAGAAACAAGAACACTAACCATGAACACAGATCAGAATTGTTGTTACACCTTGGTGTAAAGTTATAAGGTTTCAGTTGGAACAATCAATTCTTTGTATGAGCAAATCTATTCATACCAATTCTTTCTCCACCTCATCCCCAGGGGTTGCAGGAGAAGAGAAGGAAGTTGAGACTAGACAAGACCATAGTGGGAGGGGAGTGTCTTGGAAAATGGGAGGGGTCGATTGGGCTGAACACTACTGAGAACTGATATTGTGTCTCCATGCTAACCAGGTGAAGGGTGGTAAACCTTGACTTGGATGACTTAGCTGCAGTTCATTGTGCTTGTAGATATCATTATGGCTATCTATCTCTTGGCCTCTGAAGTAGCCTCCTACTGTCTAGCTGTGAGGCTGATAAACACTTCTATTTATCAAGTGAGGGCCCAACAGACCATAACTCTGTTCCTATCTTTCAGAGACAGCAAATTAGCATCATAAGTCATGGTGCAAATATTTATGAAAGTGTTTTCCAAGTTTAAGACTCTTTGATTCTGTGATAAACTCTTTGACAGCAGTTTTTAGAAGAACTCACTTAATATTATGTCCCTTCTTGCCTTCTGGCTTCCCATAAAATAATTCCACAGAAGCTTTCAGACCACAGCCTGAGCAGTAGCAGAGGGCATTTTTCTCTGCCCCTTTGCAAATTCTCTGAGATGACTAGGCTTAATTGCTCAGCAGCTGTGCAGCTGTCAAACACAAGGTTTGGAAAGTGCCAGGGATTGGCACCAGGGAGCGGGCATATGGAGGGACATATGCCAACAAGAGGAATGTTGTTGCCTCCACCTTGCTGCTACCTGTACCCTCCAGGTTCCAGGCAACTTTCCCAGACACATCAGTGAGGCTTGAAACCAGAGAAGGGGAATTGTTGAATGTGGGTTGTCCTAGCCTGCAAAAGGAAATGGAGGAGGGGTACCCCACCTTCTGCACGTGCCAATGTGTTTGCCTATGGAACCTGAGGGTGATATCACTCTTGTCTGTAGCTATGGCATCACATAGAACCAGGATGAGGCTTCAAATTTGTTACTGCCTCAGAATTGAAGTATTAGCTGGAGGAGATAATGGGGAAATGAGTGAATACCCTTAGTGACCCACAGATTATAGAGAAAAATCTTTCAAAATTATATACGGATGGACTTGTGAGTAGCCTTCTTCAGCTGGACTGGAAGAGCTCATAATGGAAAATAGACGTTAACAATGTTTGTAGCATTCAAGAATTACTTTGCAGGCAGTCTCCATGACAAGCCTGCTGGTAGAATCTGATGGCAATTCTAGGGGGAGGAAAGAAAAATAGAGCTGTTGAAAGAAATTGGGGCTCAGAAAATGTAAGAAGACTGGAGAGGCGACAGGATGATTGATGTAGCGTGTGGAGCTACGTAGGGGCTCCCAAAAGAGGATTCCATTAACTGACCAGGGGTAAGTTAGCTGGCAAAGGCCTGAAATCGAGGAGCAGTTGTGAGGGGATATTTCTCTGGCTGGCCACTGGGGCCCAGGGAAGAGCTCTTTGGAAGTAATTCAGAGGAGGACACAGTCACTGGGTCAGGGCTGGAGTGGCTGGGGCTCAGACAGGTTTGCTTTACATAAGATCAAATTTTACTTTCTGACTACGGATGTAA
>NW_026653189.1:0-15571 GCF_009828535.3 Hylobates moloch
TAGTTTCTCTTTGAAGATATTCCTTTTTCCACTATAGGCCCCTTAGCTCTCCGAGTGTCCGCTTGCTGTTTGTATAGAAAGAGAGTTTCAGAACTTCTCAATGAAAAGTAAGGTTCAACTGTGTTAGTTGAATGCACAGATCAGAAAGAAGTTTCCCAGAATGCTTCTGTGTACTTTCTATTTGAAGATATTCCTTTTTCCACTATTGGCCCCATAGTGCTCGGTGTGTCCGCTTGCTGTTTGTACAGAAAGAGAGTTTCAGAGCTTCTCAATGAAAAGTAAGGTTCAACTCTGTAAGTTGAAGGCACAGAGAAGAAAGTAGTTTGGCAGAATGATTCCGTAAACTTGTTATTTGAAGATATTCCTTTTTCCACTATAGACACCTTAGCGCTCTGAAGGTAAACTTGCAGTCTCTACAGAAAGAGAGTTTCACAACTTCTCAATCAAAAGTAAGGTTCAACTCTGCTAGTTGATTGCACATATCAGGAATAAGTTTCGTAGAATGCTTCTGTGTAGTTTTTATTTGAAATAATCATTTTGAACTATAGGCCCATAAGCGCTCCGAATGTCCGCTTGCAGTTTCTACAGAAAGAGCGTTTCAGAACTTCTCATTCAAAAGTAAGGTGCAACTCTGTTAGTTGAATGCACAGAACAGAAAGAAGTTTGGCAGAATGATTCTTTGTAGTTTTTATTTGACGATATACATTTTTCCACTACTGGCATATTAGTGCTCCGAATGTCCGCTTGCAATTTCTACAGAAAGAGTGTTTCAGAACTTCTCAATCAACAGTAAGGTTCAACTCTGTTAGTTGAATGCACAGAACAGAAAGAAGTTTGGCAGAATGATTCTGTGTAGTTTTTATGCGAAGATATACCTTTTTCCACTATAGGCTCCTTAGTACTCCGAATATCCGCTGGCAGTTTCTACAGAAAGAGTGTTTCAGAACCTCTCAATCAACAGTAATGTTCAACTCTGTTAGTTGAATGCACAGAGCAGAAAGAAGTTTGGCAGAATGCTTCTGTGTAGTTCTTATTTGAAGATACTCCTTTTTCCACTATAGGGGGCTTAGCGCTCCGAATGTCCCCTTGCACTTTCTACAGAAAGAGAGATTTAGAACTTCCCAATCAAAAGAAAGTTTCAACTCTGTCAGTTGAATGCACAGAACACAAAGAAATATGGCAGAATTATTCTGTGTAGTTTTTATTTCAAGATATTCCCTTTTCCACTATCCCCGCTTAGCGCTCTGGATGTCCCCTTGCAGTTTACACAGAAAGAGTGTTTCAAAACTCCTCAATCAAAAATAAGGGTCAACTCTGCTAGTTGAATGCACAGATGAGAAAGAAGTTTCACAGAATGATTCTGTGTAGTTTTTATTTGAAGATATTACTTTTTCCACTGTAGGCCACTTAACGAACGGAATGTCCGCTTGCAGTTGCTACAGAAAGTGTCTTTCAGAACTTCTCAATCAACAGTAAGGTTGAACTCTGTTAGTTGAATGCACAGAACAGAAAGAAGTTTGGCAGAATGGTTATGTTTAGTTGTTATTTGAAGATATTCCTTTATCCACTATAAGCCCCTTAGTGCTCTGAATGTCCACTTGCAGTTTTTACAGAAAGAGTGTTTCAAAACTCCTCAATCAAATGTAAGGTTCAACTCTGCTAGTTGAATGCACAGACGAGAAAGTAGTTTCACAGAATTCTTCTGTTTAGTTTTAATTTGAAGATATTCCTTTTTCCACTATAGGCCCCTTAGCGCTCTGAATGTCCCCTTGCAGTTTCCACAGAAAGTGTGATTCAAAACTCCTCAATCAAAAGTATCGTTAAGCTCTGCTAGTTGAATGCACAGATCAGAAAGAAGTTTCGCAAAATGCTTCTGTGTAGTTCTTATTTGAAGATATTCCTAATTCCACCATAGGCCCCTTAGCGCTCGGATTATCCACTTGCAGTATGTACAGAAAGAGACTTTCAGAGCTTCTCAATCAAAACTAATATTCAACCCTGTTAGTTGAATGCACAGAACGTAAAGAAGTTTGGCAGAATGATTCCGTGTAGTTTTTATTTCAAGATGTTCCTTTTTACACTATATGCCCCTTAACGCCCGGAATGACCGCTTGCAGTTTCTACAGAAAGAGTGTTTCAAAACTCCTCAATCAAAAGTAAGGCTCAACTCTGCTAGTTGAATGAACACATCGGAATGAAGTTTCACAGAATGCTTCTGTGTAGGTTGAATTTGAAGATATTCCTTTTTCCATTATTCGCCCCTTAGAGCTCCGAGTGTCCGCTTGCAGTTTCTATAGAAAGAGTGTTTCAGAAATTCTCAATCAACAGTAAGTTTCAACTCTTTTAGTTGAACGCACAGAACAGACAGAAGTTTGGCAGAATGATTCTGTGTAGTTTTTTTTTCAAGATATACCTTTTTCTACTGTACGCACCTTAGCGCTCGGAATGTCCGCTTGCAGTTTCTACAGAAAGAGTGTTTCAGAACTTCTCAATCAACAGTAGGGATCAACTCTATTAGTTGAATACAGAGAACAGAAAGAAGTTTGGTAGCATGATTCTGTGCAGTTGTTATTTGAAGTTATTCATTTTTCAACGATAGGCCCCGTAGCGCTCCGAATGTCCCCTTGCAGTCTCTACAGAAAGTGTGTTTCAAAACTCCTCAATTAAAAGTAAGGTTCACCTCGGCTAGGTGAATGCACAGATCAAAAAGAAGTTTGGCAGAATGATTCTGTGTAGCGTTTATATGATGATATTCCTTTTTTCCACTATAGACCCCTTAGTGCTCTGACTGTCCCCGTGCAGTTTCTACAGAAAGAGTGTTTCAAAACTCCTCTATCAAAAGTAAGGTTCATCTCTGTTAGTTGAATGCACAGATGAGAAAGAAGTTTCGCAGAATGCTTCTGTGTAGTTTTTATTTGAAGATATTCCCTTTTCCACAAAAGGCCCCATAGTTCTCCAAATGTCCGCTTGCAGTTTCTACAGAAAGCGAGTTTCAGAACTTCTCAATCAAAAGTAAGTTTCAACTCTGTTGTTGGAATGCACAGAATTGAAAGAATATTAGCAGAATGCTTCTGTGTAGCGTTTATTTGAAGATATTCCTTTTTCCAATAAAATCCCCTTAGCGCTATGAATATGCCCTTGCAGTTTCTACAGAAAGAGAGTTTCACAACTGCTCAATAAAATGTAAGGTTCAACTCTGTTAGTAGAATGCACAGAAGAGAAAGAAGTTTCACAGAATGCTTCTGGGTAGTATTTATTTGAAGACATTCCTTTTTCCACTATAGGCCCCATAGCCCGCAGAATGACCACTTGCAGTTTCCACAGAAAGAATGCTTCAGAACTTCTCAATCAAAGGTGAAGTTCAACTCTGTTGGTGGAATGCACGGAAGAGAAAGAAGTTTCACAGAATGCTTCTGTGTGGTTTTTATTTTAAGATATACCTTTTTCCAGTATTGACCCCTTAGCGCTTGGAATCATCAGTTGCAGTTTCCACAGAAAGAGTGTTCCAGAACTGCTCAATCAAAAGTAAGGTTCAAATGAGAACTCATGGACACAGGAAGGGGAACATCACACTCCGGGGACTGTTGTGGGGTGGGGGGAGGGGGGAGGGACAGCATTAGGAGATACACCTAATGCTAAAGGGCGAGTTAATGGGTGCAGGAAATCAACATGGCACATGGATACATATGTAACAAACCTGCACATTGTCACATTGTGCACATGTACCCTAAAACCCTAAAGTATAATAAAAAAGAAAAAAAAAAAAAAAGTAAGGTTCAACTCTGTTAGTTGAATTGATAGAACACAAAGGTGTTTCAAAGAATGCTCCTGTGTAGTTTTTATTTGAAGATATTCCTTTTTCTACTATAGGTCTCTTAGCACTCTGTGTGTCCACTTGCAGTTTCTACAGAAAGGGTCTTTCACAACTGCTTAATCAAAAGTAAGGTTCAACTCTGTTAGTTGAATGCACATAACAGAAAGAAGTTTCACAGAATGCTTCTGTGTAGTTTTTATTTGAAGATATTCCTTTTTCCAATCTAGGCCCCTTAGCGCTCCGAATGTCCACTTGCAGTTCCTACAGAAAGAGTGTTTCAGAACTGCTCAATCAAAAGTAAGTTTCAAATCTGTTAGTTGAATGCACAGAACACACAGAAGTTTCACAGAATGCTTCTGTGTAGTTTTTATTGGAAGATATTCCTTTTTCAACTATTGTCCCCATTGCACACCGCATTTCCACTTGCAGTTTCTGCAGAAAGAGTGTTTCAGAACTGCTCAAGCAAAATATGTTTCAACTCTGTTTGGTGAATGCACAGAACAGAAAGAAGTTTCAGAGAATGCTTCTGTGTATTTTTCATTTGAAGATATTCCTTTTTCCACTCTAAGTCCCTTAACACTCAGTATGTCCACTTGCATTTTCTAAAGAAAGAGTGTTTCAGAACTGCTCAATCAAAAGTAAGGTTAAAATCTGTTAGTTGAATGCTTGGAACAGACAGAAGTTTCACAGACTGCTTCTGTGTAGTTTTTATTTGAAGATATTCCTTTTTCCACTCTAGGCCCCTTAGCGCTCCGAATGTCCACTTGCAGTTTCTACAGAAGGAGTGTTTCAGAACTGTTCAATAAAAAGTATGGTTCACCTCTGTTAGTTGAATGCACAGAAGAGAAAGAAGTTTCACAGAATGCTTCTGTGTAGTTTTCATTTGAAGACATTCTTTTTTCCACTATTGGCCACTTAGCGCTACGAATGTCCACTTGCGGTTTCCACAGAAAGAGAGTTTCAGAACTTCTCAATCAAAAGTGAAGTTCAACTCTGTTAGTTGAATTCACAGAATAGAAAGAAGTTTCACAGAGTGCTTCTGTGTAGTTTTTATTTTAAGATATTCTTTTTCCAGTATAGACCACTTAGCCCTCGGAATATCCACTTGCAGTTTCTACAGAAAGAGTGTTTCAGAACTGCTCAATCAAAAGTAACGTTCAACTCTGTTCGTTGAATGCATAGAACAGAAAGAAGTTTAACAGAATGCTTCTGTGTAGTTTTTATTTGAAGATATTCCTTTTTCCACTATAGGCCCCTTTGCGCTCCACCTGTCCACTTGCCGTTTCTACAGAAAGAATGTTTCAGAACTGCTCAATCAAAAGTAAGTTTCAACTCTGTTAGTTGAATGCACAGAACAGTGAGAACTTACACAGAATGCTTCTGTGTTGCATTGATTTGAAGATATTACTTTTTCCACTCTACGCCCCTTTGCGCTCCGCATGTCCACTTGCAGTTTCTACATAAAGAGTGTTTCAGAAATGCTCAATGAAAAGTAAGTTTCAACTCCGTTAGTTGAATGCACAGAACAGAAAGATGTTTCACAGAATGCTTCTGTGTAGTTTTAATTTGATGATATTCCTTTTTCCACTGTAGGCCCCTTAGCGCTCCGAATGTTCAACTGCAGTTTCCACAGAAAGAGTGTTTTAGAATTGCTTTATCAAAAGAAACGTTGAACTCTGTCAGTTGAATGCACAGAACAGAAAGAAGTTTCACAGAATGCTTCTGGGTAGTTTTATTTGAACATATACCTTTTTCCACTATAGTCCCCTAAGCGCTCTGAACGTCCACTTGCAGTTTCCACAGAGAGAGTGTTTCGGAACTGCTCAATCAAAAGTAAGGTTTAACTCTCTTAGTTGAATGCACATAACAGTACGTAGTTTCACAGAATTCTTCTGTGTAGTTTTTATTTGAAGATATTCCTTTTTCCACTCTAGGGCCCTTAGCGCTCAGAATGTCCACTTGAAGTTTCTACAGAAAGAGTGTTTCAGAACTGCTCAATAAAAAGTAAGGTTCAACCCAGTGATTTGAATGCACCAAAGAGAAAGAAGTTTCACAGAATGTTTCTGTGTAGTTTTTATTTGAAGACATTTCTCTTTCCACTACAGGCCCCTTAGCCCTCAGAATGTCCAATTGCAGTTTCCACAGAAAGAGGGATTCAGAACTTCTCAAACAAAAGTAAAGTTCAACTCTGTTATTTGAATGCACGGAACAGAAACAAGTTTCACAGAATGCTTCTGTGTTTTTTTTATTTTAAGATAATACTTTTCCCACTATATGCCCCTTTCGTTCGGCGTGTCCAATTGTAGTTTCTACAGAAAGTGTGTTTCAGAACTGCTCAATCAAAAGTACGGATCAACTCTGTTAGTTGAATGCATAGAACAGAAAGAAGTTTCACAGAATGCTTCTGTGTAGTTTTTATTTGAAGATATTCCTTTTTCAGTGTAGACCCCTTAGCGCCCGGAATATCCACTTGCAGTCTCTAAAGAAAGAGTGTTTCAGAACTGCTCAATCAAAAGTAATGTTCAACTCTGTTTTTTGAATTCACAGAACAGAAAGTAGTTTCACAGAATGCTTCTGTGTAGTTCTTATTTGAAGAAAGTCCTTTTTCCACTATATGCCCCTTAGGGGTCCGAATGTAAACTTGCAGTTTCCACAGAAAGAGTGTTTCAGAACTGCTCAACCAAAAGTAAGGTTCAACTCTGTTAGTTAAATGCACAGAACAGAAAGAAGTTTCACAGAATGCTTCTGTGTAGTTTTTATTTGAAGATATTCCTTTTTCCACTATAGGCCCCATTGCGCTCCGCATGTCCCCTTGCCGTTTCTACAGAAAGAGTGTTTCAGAACTGAACAATCAAATTAAGGTTCAACTCTGTTAGTTGAATGCATAGAACAGAAAGAAATTTCACAGAATATTCTGTGCAGTTTTTATTTTAAGATATTCCTTTTCCACTCTAGGCCCCTTACCACTCCGATTTTCCACTTGCAGTTTCTACAGAAAGAGAGTTTCAGAACTGCTCAATAAAAACTAAGGTTCAACTCTCTTATTTGAATGCACGGAAGTCAAAGAAGTTTCACAGAATGCTTCTGTGTAGTATTTATTTGTAGACATTCCTTTTTCCACTATAGGCCCCTTAGCCCGCAGAATGTCCACTTGCAGTTTCCACAGAAAGAGTGATTCAGAACTTCTCAATCAAAAGTGAAGATCAACTTTGTTGGTGGAATGCACGGAAGAGAAAGAAGTTTCACAGAATGCTTCTGTGTGGTTTTTATTTTAAGATATACCATTTTCCAATATTGACCCATTAGCGCTCGGAGTCTCCAGTTGCAGTTTCCACAGAAAGACTGTTTCAGAACTGCTCAGTCAAAAGTAACGTTCAACTCTGTTAGTTGAATTAATAGAACACAAAGGTGTTTCACAGCATGCTTCTGTGTAGTTTTTATTTGAAGATATTCCTTTTTCCACTATAGGTCCCTTAGCACTCTATGTGTCCACTTGCAGTTTCTACAGAAAGGGTCTTTCACAACTGCTTAATCAAAAGTAAGGTTCAACTCTGTTTGGTGAATGCACAGAACAGAAAAAAGTTTCACAGAATGCTTCTGTGTAGTTTTCATTTGAAGATATTCCTTTTTCCACTCTAAGTACCTTAACACTCAGTATGTCCACTTGGATTTTCTAAGGAAAGTGTGTTTCAGAACTGCTCAATCTAAAGTAATGTTCAACTCTGTTAGTGGAATGCTTGGAACAGAAAGAAGTTTCACAGAATGCTTCTGTGTAGTTTTTATTTGAAAATATTCCTTTTTCCACTATTGGCCCCTTAGAGCTACGAATGTCAACTTGCGGTTAACAGAGAAAGAGAGTTTCAGAACTTCTCAATCAAAAGTGAAGTTTAAATCTCTTAGTTGAATGAACAGAACAGAAAGAAGTTTCACAGAATGCTTCTGGGTAGTGGTTATTTGAAGATATTCCTTTTTCCACTCTAGGGCCCTTAGCGCTCAGTATGTCCACTTGCAGTTTCCACAGAAAGAGTGTTTCTGAACTGGTCAATAAAAAGAAAGGTTCAACCCAGTGATTTGAATGCACAGAAGAGAAAGAAGTTTCACAGAATGATTCTGTGTAGTTTTTATTTGAAGACATTTCTCTTTCCACTATAGGCCCCTAGGCCTCAGAATGTCCACTTGCAGTTTCCACAGAAAGAGGGATTCAGAACTTCTCCAACAGAAGGAAAGTTCAACTCTGTTAATTGAATGCACGGAACAGAAACAAGTTTCACAGAATGTTTCTGTGTTGTTTTTATTTGAAGATATTCCTTTTTCCACTATATGCCCCTTTGCGCTCCGCATGTCCCCTTGCAGTTTCTAGAGAAAGAGTGTTTCAGAACTGCTCAGTCAAAAGTAAGGTTCAAATCTGTTAGTTGAATGCACAGAACAGAAATAAGTTTCACAGAATGCTTCTGTGTAGTTTTTATTTGAAGATATTCCTTTTTCAGTGTAGACCCCTTAGCGCCCGGAATATCCATTGGAGTTTCTACAGAAAGAGTGTTTCAGAACTGCTCAATCAAAAGTAATGTTCAACTCTGTTAGTTGAATGCATAGAACAGAAAGAAGTTTCACAGAATGCTTCTGTGTAGTTTTTATTTGAAGATATTCCTTTTTCCACTATAGGCCCCTTTGCGCTCCGCATGTCCCCTTGCAGTTTCTAGAGAAAGAGTGTTTCAGAACTGCTCAGTCAAAAGTAAGGTTCAACTCTGTTAGTTGAATGCACAGAACAGAAAGAAGTTTCACAGAATGATTCTGTGTAGTTTTCATTTTAAGGTATTCCTTTTTCCAGTATAGACCCATTAGCGCTCGGAATATCCACTTGCAGTTTCAACATAAAGAGAGATTTAGAACTACTCAATGAAAAGTAATGTTTAAATCTGGTAGTTGAATTCACAGAACAGAAAGCAGATTCACAGAATGCTTCTGTGTAGTTTTTATTTCAAGATATTCCTTTTCCTCTATAGGTCTCTTAGCACTCCATATGTCCACTTGCAGTTTCTACAGAAAGAGTGTTTCACAACTGCTCAATCAAAAGTTTGTTTCAACTCTGTTAGTTGAACGAACAGAACAGATAGAAATTTGACAGAATGCTTCTGTATAATTTTTATTTGAGGATATTCCTTTTTCCACTATAGGTCCCTTAGCACTCCCGATGTCCACTTGCAGTTTCTACAGAAACAGTGTTTCGGAACTGCTCAATCAAAAGTAAGGTTCAACACTGTTAGTTGAATGCACAGAACAGAAATAAGTTTCACAGAATGCTTCTGTGTAGTTTTTATTTGAAGATATTCCTTTTTCCCCTATACGCCCCTTAGCACTCGGAATATCCACTTGCAGCTTCTAAAGAAAGAGTGTTTCAGAACTGCTCAACAAGAAGTAAAGTTCAACTCTGTGAGTTGAATGTACAGAACAGAAAGAAGTTTCACAAAATGCTTCTGTATATCTTTATTTGAAGATAATACTTTTTCCACTATAGGCCCCACAACGCTCCGAATGTCCACTTGCAGTTTCCGCAGAAAGAGTGTTTCAGAACTGCCCAATCAAAAGTAAGGTTCAACTCTGTTTTTTGAATGCATAGAACAGAAAGAAGTTTCACAGAATGATTCTGTGTAGTTTTAATTTGAAGATATTCCTTTCTCCACTATAGGGGCCTTAGCTCTCTGAATGTCCACTTGCAGTTTCCGCAGAAAGAGTGTTTCAAAACTGCTAAATCAGAAGTAATGTTCAACTCTGTTAGTTGAATGTACATAACAGTACGTAGTTCCACAGAGTGCTTCTGTGTAGTTTTCATTTGAAGTTTGTCCTTTTTCCACTATAGGCCCCTTAGCGCTCAGAATGTCCACTTGCAGTTTCTACAGAAAGTGTGTTTCAGAACTGCCCAATCAAAAGTAAGGTTCAACTCTGTTAGTTGAATGCACAGGAGAGAAAGAAATTTCACAAAATACTTCTGTGTAGTGTTTGTTTGAAGATATTCCTTTTTCCACTATAGGCCCCTTAGCGCTCCGAATGTCTACTTGCAGTTTCCACAGAAAGAGTGTTTCAGAACTTCTCAATCAAAAGTGAAGTCCACCACTGTTAGTTGAATGCACAGAACAGAAAGAAGTTTCACAGAATGCTTCTCTGTAGTTTTTATTTGAAGGTATTCCTTTTTCCACTCTAGGCCCCTAAGCGCTCGCAAGTCCTCTTGCAGTTCCTACAAAAAGAGTGTTTCAGAACTGCTCAATCAACAGTAAGGTTCAACACTGTTAGTTGAATGTACAGAACAGAAGGTAGTTTCACCGAATGCTTCTGTGTAGTTTTTATTTGAAGATATTCCGTTTTCCAATATAAGTTTCTTAGAACTCCGTATGTCCACTTGCAGATTCTATAGAAAGAGTGTTTCGGAACTGCTCAATCAAAAGTAGGGTTGAACTCTGTTAGTTGAATGCATAGAACAGAAAGCAGTTTCACAGAATGCTTCTGTGTAGTTTTCATTTGAAGATATCCCTTTTTCCGCTATAGGCCCCTTAGCGCTCTGAATGTCCAATTGCAGTTTCTGCACAAAGAGGTTTTCAGAATTGCTAAATCAAAAGTAAGTTTCAACTCTGTTAGTTTAATGACAGAACACAAAGAAGTTTCACAGAATGCTTCTGTGTAGTGTTTATTTGTAGATATTTCTTTTACCACTATAGGCCCCTTAGCGCTCCAAATGTCCACTGGCAGTTTCTACAGAAAGAGTGTTTCAGAACTGCTCAATCAAAAGTAAGTTTCAACTCTGTTAGTTGAATGCACAGAACACACAGAAGTTTCACAGAATTTTTCCTTGTAGTTTTTATTTGCAGATATTCCTTTTTCCACTCTAGGCCCCTTAGCGCTCGCAAAGTCCGCTTGCAGATCCTACAGAAAGAGTGTTTCAGAACTGCTCAATCAAAAGTACGTTTAAACTCTGTTAGTTGAATGCTTGGAACAGAAGGAAGTATCACAGAATGCTTCTGTGTAGTTTTCATTTGAAGACATTCTTTTTTCCACTATTGGCCCTTTAGCGCTACGAATATCCACTTGCAGTTTCCACAGAAAGAGAGTTTCAGAACTTCTCAATCAAAAGTGAAGTTCAACTCCGTTAGTTGAATGCACCGAACAGAAAGAAGTTTCACAGAATGCTTCTGTGTAGTTTTTATTTTAAGATATTCCTTTTTCCGGTATAGACCCCTTAGCGCTCGGAATATCCACTTAAAGTTTCTACAGAAAGAGTGTTTCAGAACTGCTCAATCAAAGGAAACGTTCAACTCTGTTAGTTGAATGCATAGAACAGAAAGAAGTTTAACAAAATGCTTCTGTGTAGTATTTATTTGAAGATATTCCTTTTTCCACTATTGGCCCCTTTGCGCTCTGCCTGTCCACTTGCAGTTTCTACATAAAGAGTGTTTCAGAACTGCTCAATGAAAAGTAAGTTTCAACTATTAGTTGAATGCACAGAACTGAGAGAACTTCACAGAATGCTTCTGTGTTTCTTTGATTTGAAGATATTACTTTTTCCACTCTTTGCCCCATTGCGCTCCGCATGTCCACTTGCAGTTTCTACAGAAAGAGTGTTTCAGAACTGCTCAAACAAAAGTAAGTTTCAACTCTATTAGTTGAATGCACAGAACAGAAAGATGTTTCAGAGAATGGTTCTGTGTAGTTTTTATTTGATGATATTTCTTTTTCCACTGTAGGCCCCTTAGCGCCCTGAATGTCCACTTGCAGTTTCTGCAGAAAGAGTGTTTCAGAACTGCTAAATCGAAAGTAAGGTTCAAATCTGTGTGTTGAATGCACAGACCAGAAAGTAGTTTCACAGAATGCTTCTGTGTAGTTTTTAATGAAGATATTCCTTTTTCCACTATAGACCCCTTAGCGCTCCGAATGTCCACAAGCAGTTTCCACAGAAAGAGTGTTTTAGAACTTCTTTACCAAAAGTAACGTTGAACTCTGTCAGTTGAAAGCAGAAAACAGAAAGAAGTTTCACAAAATGCTTCTGGGTAGTTTTATTTGAACATATTCCTTTTTCCACTATAGGCCCCTGAGCGCTCAGAATGTCCACTTGCAGTTTCTAGAGAAGGAGTGTTTCAGAACTGCTCAGTCAAAAGTAAGGTTCAACACTCTTAGTTGAATGCACAGAACAGAAAGAAGTTTCACAGAATGATTCTGTGTAGTTTTCATTTTAAGATATTCCTTTTTCCTGTATAGACCCCTCAGCGCTCGGAATATCGACTTGCAGTTTAAACAGAAAGAGTGTTTCAGAACTACTCAATGAAAAGTAATGTTCAAATCTGGTAGTTGAATTCACAGAACAGAAAGCAGATTCACAGAATGCTTCTGTGTCGTTTTTATTTGAAGATATCCTTTTCCACTATAGGTCTGTTTGCAACCCTTATATCCACTTGCCGTTTCTACAGAGTGTTTCAAAAGTGCTTAATCAAAAGTATGTTTCAACTCTGTTAGTTGAACGCACAGAACAGATAGTAGTTTGACAGAATGCTTCTGTGTAATTTTTATTTGAGGATACTCCTTTTTCCACTAGAGGTCCTTTATCACTCCGTATGTCCACTTGCAGTTACTACAGAAACAGTGTTTCAGTACTGCTCAATCAAAAGTAAGGTTCAACTCTGTTAGCTGAATGCGTAGAACAGATAAAAGTTTCACAGAATGCTTCTGTGTAGTTTTTATTTGAAGATATTCCTTTGTCCACTTTAGGCTCCCTAGCACTCCGAATGTCCACTTGGAGTTTCCACAGAAAGAGTGTTTCAGAACTGCTAAATCAAAAGTAAAGTTCAACTCTGTTAGTTGAATGCACTGAACACAAAGAAGTTTCACAGAATGCTTCTGTGTAGTTTCTATTTGAAGATATTCCTTTTACCGCTTTGGTCCCCTTACCGCTTCGAATGTCCACTTGCAGTTTCTACAGAAAGAGTGTTTCAGAAATGCTCAATCAAAAGTAAGGCTCAACTCTGTTAGTTGAATGCACAGAACAGAAAAAAGTTTCACAGAATGCTTCTGTGTAGTTTTTATTTGAAGATATTCCTTTTTCCCCTATACGCCCCTTAGCACTCGGAATATCCACTTGCAGCTTCTACAGAAAGAGTGTTTTTCAGAACTGCTCAACCAAAAGTAGGGTTCAACTCTGTGAGGTGAATGCAGACAACAGAAAGAAGTTTCACAAAATGCTTCTGTGTATTTTTATTTGAAGATAATAATTTTTCCACTCTAGGCCCCTTAGCGCTCCGAATGTCCACTTGCAGTTTCCGCAGAAAGAGTTTCAGAACTGCCCAATCAAAAGTAAGATTCAACTCTGTTATTTGAATGCATAGAACAGAAAGAAGTTTCACAGAATACTTCTGTGTAGTTTTTATTTGACGATATTCCTTTCTCCACTATAGGCCACGTAGCGCTCCGAATGTCCACTTGCAGTTTCCGCAGAAAGAGTGTTTCAGAAGAGCTAAATCAAAAGTAAGGTTCAACTCCGTTAGTTGAATGCACGTAACAGTACGTAGTTTCACAGAATGCTTCTGTGTAGTTTTTATTTGAAGATTGTCCTTTTTCCACTATAGGCCCCTTAGCGCTCAGAATGTCCACTTGCGGTTTCTACAGAAAGAGTGTTTCAGAACTGCCCAATCAAAAGGAGGGTTCAACTCTGTTAGTTGAATGCACAGAAGAGAAAGAAGTTTCACAAAATACTTCCGTGTAGTATTTGTTTGAAGATATTCCTTTTTCCGCTATATGCCCCTTAGCGCTCTGAATGTCCACTTGCAGTTACTGCAGAAAGAGGTTTTCACAACTGCTAAATCAAAAGTAAGTTTCAACTCGGTTAGTGGAATGACAGAACACAAAGAAGTTTCACAGAGTGCTTCTGTGTAGTTTTTATTTGTAGATATTGCTTTTACCACTTTAGGCCCCTTAGCGCTCCAAATGTCCACTTGCGGTTTCTACAGAAAGTGTGTTTCAGAACTGCTCAATCAAAAGTAATGTTCAACTCTGTTAGTTGAATGAACAGAAGAGAAAGAATTTTCACAGAATGCTTCCTTGTATTTTTTATTTGAAGATATTCCTTTTTCCACGATAGTCCCCTTAGCGCTCCGAATGTCCACTTGCAGTTTCTACAGAAAGAGTGTTTCAAAACTGCTCAATCAAAAGTAAGGTTCAACCCCGATCGTTGAATGCAAAGATCAGAAAGAAGCTTCGCAGAATGCTTCTGTGTAGTTTTTATTTGAAGTTATTCCTATTTCCCTATAGGCCCCTTAGCGCACTGAACCTCCATTTGCAGTTTCTACAGAAAGAGTGTTTAGGAACTGCTCAATCAAAAGTAAGGTTCAAATCTGTTGGTTGAATGCACAGAACACAGAGTAGTATCACAGAATTCTTCTGTGTTGTTTTTATTTGAAGATATTCCTTTTTCCACTATGTGCCCCTTTGCGAGTCGCGTGTCAATTGCAGTTTCCACAGAAAGAGTGTTTCAGAACTGCCCAATCAAAAGTAAGGGTCAACTCTTTTAGTTGAATGCATAGAACAGAAAGAAGTTTCACAGAATGCTTCTGTGTGGTTTTTATTTTAATATATTCCTTTTCCCACTATAGGCCCCTTAGCGCTCTGAATATCCGCTGGCAGTTTCTACAGAAAGAGAGTTTCACAACTTCTCAATCAAAAGTAAGGTTCAAATCTGCTAGTTGAATGCACAGAGCAGAAAGGAGTTTCACAGAATGATTCTGTGTAGTTTTTATTTGAAGATGTTTCTTTTTCCACTATAGGCACCTTAGCGCTCAGAATGTCCGCTGGCAGTTTGTACAGAAAGAGAGTTTCAGAACTTCTCAATCAAAAGTAAAGTTCAACTCTGTGAGATGAATGCACAGAACAGAAAGAAGTTTGGCAGAATGATGCTGTGTAGTTGTTATTTGAGGATATTCCTGTTTCCACTGTAGGCCCCTTAACGCTCCAAATGTCCACTTGCAGTTTCTACAGAAAGAGAGTTTCACAACTTCTCAATGAAAAGTAAGTTTCAACTCTGCCAGTTGAATGCACAGAACACAAAGAAGTATCACAGAATGCTTCTGTGTAGTTTTAAGATGAAGATATTCCTTTTTCCCCTATAGGCCACTCAGTGCTCCGAATGTCCGCTTGCAGTTTCTACAGAAAGAGTGTTTCAGAACTTCTCATTCAACAGTAAGATTCAACTCTGTTAGTTGAATGCACAGAGCAGAAAGAAGTTTTGCAGAATGATTCTTTGTAGTTTTTATAAAGATATACCTTTTTCCACTATAGGCCCCTTAACGCCAGGAATGTCCGCTTGCAGTTTCTACAGAAAGAGTTATTAAGAACTTCTCAGTCAACAGTAAGGTTCAAATCTGTTAGTTGAATGCACAGAACAGAAAGAAGTTTGGCAGAATGCTTCTGTGTAGTTTTTATTTGAAGATATTTCTTTTTCCACTATAAGCCCCTTAGTGTTCCGAATGTCACCTTGCAGTTTCTACAGAAAGAGTGTTTCAAAACTCCTCAATCAAAAGTAAGGTTCAATTCTGCTAGTTGAATGCACAGATTGGAAAAAAGTTTCGCAGAATGCTTCTGTGTAGTTTTTATTTGAAATAATCCTTTTTGCGCTGTAGGCCCCTTAGCTCTCTGAATGTCCGCTTGCAGTTTCTACAGAAAGAGAGATTCAGAACTTCTCAATCAAAAGTAAGGTTCAACTCTGTTAGTTGAATGCTTGGAACA
>NW_026653190.1:0-15564 GCF_009828535.3 Hylobates moloch
TCCTTACACCTTATACAAAAATTAATTCAAGATGGATTAAAGACTTATATGTTAGACCTAAAACCATTAAAATCCTACATACCTGCTTTTCAATCTAAAAGAGATCCTCATTCCCTGTTACTTTCTTTTATCCCAGCCTATTAATGCTTAATTCTGTGTGTGTGTGTGTGTGTGTGTGTGTGTGTGTGTGTGTGTGTGTCTGTCTGTCCTACCCACCAGTAAATCTCAACACTTCTTCAGCTTACTTAGACAGAGAGCTAAAAATGACTCAACCATATAGACTAGTCCTGCAAATTCTTATCTGTAATCCTGGGGGTAACCTTTCTGTTATTCATGGTGGATTTACCTATGCCGCCATAACAAATAAATCCCCAAATCTCAGTAACCTAAAACAATGAGGCCTATTTTCTGCTCGTGTTGTATTCTGATAACACTTGATAACCCTCTTCCAACTTACAGCTATTCCACTCTGGAACACATGGCCTTTAAGGGTTTTATAGCCAGGAACAAGAGAGCATGGAGTAAGTGTACCCCTTGTAAACTGTCATATATTAAATATGACACATCACTTCAGTTTAGATAAACCTAGATACATGAATGCTCAGGCGATGTAGAGGACAAGGTAGATGATGTTTGCTGAACACTAACAGTGTCTGCCGCACATGGTTGGCCCAACTCTATTTTCCTCAATGTGTATTTCCAATTTTCACCACTTTCCTTGAAGCCTTAAGTCACCTTCTGTCCCTTGCCATTCTCTGTAAATTGACCCTTTCTTCTTCCATGAGAACTTTGAAGGTTTAGATTTAATCTCCCTCCACTTTACAATCCCATTCATCTCTTATCACTTCTATTCCACCCTCATGCCTTATCTACCTTCACTTTTTCTCATCAAGACAATGCTCCCTAATTTCTTTATTGATTCTCTATCTTTAGACTACCTTTTCAGCTCATAGGCAGGGATTTTATACCCTCAATATTTCTTTAATTTCCTATCTACTTCCTCTTTTCATCTGAACTTCTTGCAGTTCTGGATTCTTACACCCATGATGCAAATGTAAACTAGCTTTTGCTCTCTTTAGTTTTTTGAAATTTCACTTGATGAAATTCAAATACAAGGGATATTTCCACTCTATCTTCACTTACCTACTGCATTTGACTCTGATAATTCATATCTAGTTTTGAAAACTTTCTTTAACTTACATTAATAAAGGATATACTCTTTTGAGCTGGTTACTATCTTTGTTCCTCACCCCCTTCTTCTTAATAGGTTTTTCTTCACCTGCCTTTTAAATGTTGATATTCCTGGAGGGTTCATCCTCAACAGCTGATCTTTTCATTTTGCACTCTCTCTGGGAGAAATTGGCCCAATTTCATATTCTCTAAGATCAACTACAGGAAAATCACTCTAAAATCTATTTTCCTATTCAAGAGCACTTAAATGACTTTAAGACCTTATATCCAATTCCCGTTTTACCATGCCAATCTGAAAGTGTACTTCCTCAACACTATCAGTCAATTCATGCTTTTTCTTAAAGCTTGTATTTCTGATGGTGACAACATATTTCAGCCTGACACCAAAGGAAAAATCCTTGTCAATACCTTCTTCCATATCACCAATAGAAGCCTCCACCTCCTCTATTATCTGCCCAATGACTCACCAGTGACAATGGCCTGTCAATATCACTTAGTGTATATTTCTTAGATCTATCTGAAACCATTCCTAGTCCTCCTCCATAGTTCAGATCACTTCCAGTTCTCAATTTACTTCAGCCATAGTCTCCTAAATAATTTTTCTCTTCCTAATCCTGCCTTTCTAAGCCTATTTTGCATATCTACAACCTCAGCTAATGTTACTCTGTTGCTTAAAATTCTTGAATGACTTCTGGCTACCTACAGTATAAATTTCAAATGCCTGAGTAGAAAATATGCAAACCTATTTTATTTGGCCTTTGGCTGCCAGCCCAGCTTCTCCTCTTTCCTATGTTGTATGTTGTATTCTTACAACATCGAGCTATTGGAAGAGCAGGAGCACACCATGCTGTTTCCTCTGTGCTTCTGTTCATGCTGCCCCTTTCCCTGGATGTACCTTCTCGCTTTCTCACTTGCCTAGGTTCTCCTATCCTCCTTCCCAGTCTTCACATGAGTGGCACTAGTATGCAAGGTTCTTTGCTCATGTGCCTCCTTAAAGACTTCTGATAAACCATGTATTTCTTCAAACATTTTCAATTTGGTATCTTAAAATTTTTAATCACATGATTAAGAATTTATAAAACATACAAATTTTACTGTTGTGTAAATATTGATATTACAGAGCAGCAGCTACCAAACTAGCTGACTTCCTGATTTGATCAGCCAAATCAGGCCTACCACATTTTTGTAAATAAAGTTTTATTGAAAGACAGCAATATTCAATAATTTGCATATTGTCTCTGGCCACTTTTGTGCTATAGCAGCAGACTTTAGTAGTTACTACAGAGACTGTGTGACCCACAAAATCTAAAATATTTGCTATCAAGTCCTTTACAGAAAACATTTGTGAAACCTTTTTTTAGAGTAAAACTTTTACTCCACTGTTTAAAATGTATCCATTCAATACAATCCATACACCACAATGAGTAAAAGATACCACTATTTATTTTAAAAATCAATAAACAAGCTCTTTCATGGCCAGAAATTATATGTAGCTATTTTTCTCCATGAGTTAAACTTCCATTTCATTTCATCACCTGTATTGGTCAAGGGTCTCCAGAGAAAGGAAACTAATAGAAAATATGCATATACAATGAGATTTATTATAAAGAATTGGCTCATGTGATTATGGAGGATGGTAAATTCAAAATCCACAGACCCGATGTCATATACAAGCTTGAACCCAAAGGTCAGCCACCTGCTGTAGAGCCAAGAAGACCTATGTTGCAGTTTGAAGGTCTTCAGGCCCTCAGGTGAGACATTTCTCTCTTACTGGGGGTGAAGAGTAGGGTCAGCCTTTGGTTCTATGCAGGCTTTCAACTGATTAGATGAGGCCAGCTCATGTTAAGGGGGAGCAATCTGCTTTATTTAGTCTATCAATTTAAATGTTAATCTCATCCAAAAACATCCTCATACAAACACTCAGCAAAATTTTTGACTAAATATCTATAGGGGAAACACATGGCCTAGTCAAGGTGATACATATAATTAGCAATCACACTACCTAATATTAATTTAATGTATTTTATGTTTAAAATCTTTTTAAAGATGATTAAAATCTTTTTAAGCATGATTCTCCTGCCTCAGCCTCCAGAGTAATTGGGATTACAGGCATGCGCCACCACACCCAACTTTTGTTTTTTAAAATTTTCCTTTAAGTTCCGGGATACATGTGCAGAACAGGCAGGTTTGTTACATAGGTATACATGTGCCATAGTGGTTTGCTGCACCTACCAACCCATCATCTAGGTTTTAAGCCCCACATGCATTAGGTATTTGTCCTAATGGTCTCCCTCTATTTACTCCCCACCAGCAGGCTTTGGTGTATGATGTTCCCCTCCCTATATCCATGTGTTCTCACTGTTCAACTCCCACTTATGAGTGAGAACATGCAGTATTTGGTTTTCTGTTCCTGTGTTAGTTTGCTGAAAATGATGGTTACCAGCTTCATCCATGTCCCTGCAAAGAATATAAATTCATTCTTTTTTATGGCTGCATAGTATTCCATGGTGTATATGTGCCACATTTTCTTTATCCAGTGTATCATTGATGGGCATTTGGGTTGGTTCTAAGTCTTTGGTATTGTGAATAGTGCTGCAATAAACATACGTGTGCATGTGTCTTTATAGTAGAATGATTTATAATCCTTTGGGTATATACCTAGTAATAGGATGGCTGAGTCAAATGGTATTTCTGGTTCTAGATCCTTGAGGAATTGCCACACTGTCTTCCACAATGGTTGAACTAATTTACACTCACACAAACAGTGTAAAAGCATTTCTATTTCTCCACAGCCTCTCCAGCATCTGTTGTTTCTTGACTTTTTAATGATTGCCATTCTAACTGGCGTGAGATGGTATCTCATTGTGGTTTTGATTTGCATTTCTCTAATGACCAGTGATGATGAGCTTTTTTTTCATGTTTCTTTGCCACAAAATTGTCTTCTTTGGGAAGTGTCTGTTCATATCCTTTGCCCACTTTTTTATTTTTTTTCTTGTGAATTTGTTTATATTCCTTGTAGATTCTGGATATTAGCCCTTTGTCAGATGGATAGATTGCAAAAATTTTCTCCCATTCTGTAGGTTGCCTGTTCACTCTGCTGGTAGTTTCTTTCACGGTGCAAAAGCTCTTTAGTTTAATTAGATCCCATTTGTCAATTTTGGCTTTTGTTGCAATTGCTTTGGTGTTTTAGTCATGAAGTCTTTGCCCATGCCTATGTCCTGAATGGTATTGCCTAGGTTTTTCTTCTAGGGTTTTTATGGTTTTAGGAGCCCAAAAACTCTTTAAACTGATAAGCAACTTCAGCAAAGTCTCAGGATACAAAGTCAACGTGCAAAAATCACAAGCATTCCTATACACCAATAATACACAAGCAAAGAGCCAATTCATGAGTGAACTCTCATTCACAATTGTTGCAAAGAGAATAAAATATCTAGGAATACAACTTACAAGGGATGTGAAGAAGCTCTTCAAGGAGAACTACAAACCACTGCTTAAGGAAATAAGAGAGGACACAAACAAATGGAAAAACTTTCCATGCTTATGGATAGGAAGAATCAATACTTTGAAAATGGCCATACTGCCCAAAGTAATTTATAGATTCAATGCTATTCCCATCAAGCTACCATTGACTTCCTTCACAGAATTAGAAAAAAAGTACTTTAAATTTCATATGGAACCAAAAAAGAGCCTGTATGGCCAAGACAATCCTAAGCAAAAAGAACAAAGCTGGAGGCATTATGCTACCTGACTTCAAACTATATTACAAGGCTACCATAAGCAAAACAGCATGGTACTAGTACCAAAATAGATATATAGTCCAATGGAACAGGACAGAGGCCTCAGAAATAACACCACACATCTACAGCAATCTGATCTTCGACAAACCTGACAAAAACAAGCAATGGGGAAAAGATTCCCTATTTAATAATAATAAATGTTGCTAGGAAAACTGGCTAGCCATATGCAGAAAACAGAAACTGGACCCCTTCCTTACACCTTATACAAAAAATTAACTCAAGATAGATTAAAGACTTAAACGTAAAACCTACTTTTCATTTTTATAGTGTGAATGATAAGGAATCTTGTTTCAATATAGTAATTTCACTTGACTTTTTGTCATATACCTTCATATCATCTTTTGGTTGACAGCTTGATTAGGTATCCTAACCCTTTTTATAGTCATTTTTTTATTTCCAAAGGTAAATAAATAGTAAGTCTAGCACAAGGAATAAGTAAATTAGGTGACTGCCTACATTTAATTAAAAAATAGATTTCCCTCAAGTTTTATATTTGTATAAATTTTCTTTTTTAAACAAAGAATTGGTTACACAGCTGTGGGGTGGGCTAAGAAAATCTGAAGTCCACTGGGGAGACAGCCAGGAAGGAGAGATAGTGAAAAGGCTAGAGTTTCATGGCATGAGCTGAAGCTTTTTGACCACAGGCAGCAGCCAGTCAGTAAAGGGGATTGGGAAAAGGAAAGGGGAGCAATTTTACACCAGTCACTATTAGAGACTCTCAGGTCAGGGAAAGTCTAAGCCTTCTTTTAGAAGTCCTTCCAACAGATTAAGCCCTGCCCATTTAAAATAATCTGTCTTTTGATTAAAGTTATCCCGTGGAATTTTAATTACATTCATAAAATCATTTCACATCAGCATTTAAATTAGCGTTAGAATAACCGGGAGAATACGTGCTCCTGATGCAAAATGGTGGCTGTCTCTCTGCCATCTTTGATAAGACACTATCCCTTGTAGCTCACCCTATCTGGAAACACATAAGAAAGAGAACTCTGGGGAAAGTAGTTTGGCCTAACTATATGGACATGTCAAAAGGCCATCATATCCTCCTGGTACTTTGACAAAATTACGCAGAAAATTCCATATGTATTTGAAAGTAGTAATTAAATGAACTCTTTGCTTCCCCATTTTTGGATCAAATAATGTCATCAAATTCAAGAATGAGCTTCTTTTCTCTTCTCATCTGTCTTGGCCTGGAATAAAGCAAAGCCTGGAATAAAGTTTTACGAGTCTGCAATCACAGCCCTAATAGCAGGAATAAGGGCAAAACAGGAATAAGGATAAAGAAGAGAGAAGGAAGGAGGACAAATGCAGTCAAAGTCTTCATTATGAAGCCAACCACTCAATGGAATCAAGTGCAATCAGTGGATTAATCTCTTGGGACCATCTTCTGAGAAGCATATGATATGGTTTGGTTCTGTGTCCCCACGCAAATCTCATCTCAAGTCATAATCCCCACATGTCAGGGGAGGGGCTTGGTGGGAGGTGATTGGATCATGGGGGTGTATTTCACCCTTGCTGTTCTCATGATAGTGAGTGAGTTATCATGAGATCTGATTGTTTGAAAGTGGGTGGCACTTCCCTCTTCACGTTCTCTCTCTCTCTCCTGCCACCATGTGAAGAAGGTCCTTGCTTCCCCTTTGCCTTCTCCCATGATCGTAAGTTTCCTGAGGCCTCCCATCATGCTTCCTGTTAAGCCTGTGGAACACTGAGTCAATTAAACCTCTTTACTTCATCAATTACCCAGTCTCAGGTGATTCTTTATAGCAGTGTGAAAATGGACTAACATAGCATATAAACAACTGATTCTTAGGGCACTAAGGGGAAGATAAGGAATTTATCTGACAGCCTCATTTCATATTAGTTCTTCTCAAGAGCATTATTCTCCATTTTCATGTGGCTAATTTGCAGAGAGCCTGCATGATCCTGCTGTTTCTCACATATTAGCACTAGCAGGTAAGCCTGCAGGTAGGAAACAAAAGTTTGAGCAGCGGCACGAAGGTGATCACTGGCTCACCATGGGGCAGAGAGCACTGTGGCAGCAGCTGAGATGGAAAATTGGTCCAAGGTACAAGAGACAGAAAACAATGAGAGCATCTTAAGTACCAGGTAGCCCTTCCCAGACTTATTTGCTGTCTATGTGCCCCTAGACACCTGTCTTAGAGCAGTAACTCTACAAACACAAGGCTTCAATAACTTGACTTGTATTCACGGTGGAAATAATATGAAAGGTTTGAAAGTGACTGTTAGGAAAGCAATTCAGCCATGGGGAGGAGCTCACAAGACGTGCAGCTGGTCTTCTGAGATTATATTCTTGTCTGAGATTGATTATCTTTACGCCACTTCCCTGCTCTTGAAGAAGGATTATGTGCAGAACCTAGGCTTCACTTCTGTTTTTGAAGGGGCCCCAGCCACACATGAGGAGAACTTTTCCAGAGCACAGAATAATGTCTATTCAGAGCTAATGTATAAATTAATTGCAGAGTTGAGTAAAGTAACACCTAAGCCATCAACTTTCTTTTAACCTTGACTCCACTCACTATATTCCTTGAGACCCTTCCCAGAGCCTCTAACAATGACAAACAAGGTTTCCTCACTATTGAAGACAGTGTCCACAAGGAAAGTATGATGGTTTCAAGTAGGCATTGTTCCATAAATAACTCTTGGAGGAAATAATTAGAATGGCCTGTTTTAGCCTGCAGCAAAAGCAGTGATAATATAGAAGTCAAATTCATTTTTTCCCTAAGACTAGGTATTTCTTTTAATCCTGTTGCTAGCTAAGTAAATACAATCTGAAAGGAAACTGGGACTAAGAAGAAAATCCCTTAATTCAGAAGCTGAATGAATTATTCCTATGTTAGTATGGTAGGTCTGCCATAAAAAAGTATACAGACTGGGTGGCTTAAACAACAGAAATTTATTGCTCACAGTTCTGGAGGGTAGAAGTCTGAGATCAAGGTGTCAGCAGGGTTGATTGCTCCTGAGGCCTCCTTTCTTGGCTTGTAGATGCTGACTTCTCCCTCATTCTTCCTCCATGTGTGTCTGTGTCCTAATCTCCTCTTTAAGGACACCAGTCATCCTGGATCAGGGCCCACCCTAATGACCTCATTTAACCTTAATTGTCTCCTTAAAGTCCCTATCTGCAATTAGTCACATTCTGAGATACTATGGGTTATAGCATATGAATTTGGGGGATAATGGGAAGAACAATTACATGCATAACAATCTCTGATTAATAAAATGACTGAATTTTACCTTAATCATATCTTTGGTTTTGTGTTTTGATGAAGATCTTATTTTTCCCCTCATCCTCACTCAGACCATGGAATTATCTCATTCTTGATCTAATTCTAAATTGTGTCAGGCTATCAAGAAAATATTAGCCTTCCTGTGCCCTTGCTTCATGCCAACATTGCTAATTGCCAAATGTAGCCAAACTGCTCTTTTTAAATGGAAAGGTTTTATATATATATATGTACACAGACACACACATATGTATATATATGCATATGTATACATATGTGTGTGTGTGTATATATATATATATATACACATTTACACAGTAAAGGTTTATACGAAGTTCTCTGTATATGTGTGTACCTATATTTATTTTGATGACTGATATATACATACATATCACAGCTCTCTCTCATAAGTAGGGGTGAGAATCTTTATTCTAATGTTTTAAATTGGAAATTGCCAGCAGAACATGACAACACCATATGTCCCTTAGATATTTTGATTATCTTTGCCTACTGTCCATCTTTAACTTTATTCATTCTCTCTTTACTTGCCCCATTCATCACTTTACGTATGGATATAATCGGTCATTGAAATACATATAGGTATGCACATATAGAGATAACTTTGTGTAAACCTTTACTGTGTAACTCGTTGTACAGTATTTGTTGTTTTGTTATTGTATATGTTCATCTCCTGTATCAGTTCATGAGTTCCTGGAGGGCAGGGACATGTTTAATTAAACTTGGTCTTAGGACCAAACACAGTGTTGAGAATGTGTACACTTGTCTCCTAATAAATGTTGAATGAAGAAAGAAGATCAGTTAAACATCATACATCAGTGTTTGCTGCATTTCAACTGATTGTAGATTTTCCTTTAGTTGGTATAAATGTCCTCCAGACTTTTTGGTGAGCATGAACAGTAATTTGATTTTATTTATGTCTTTAGTAAAGAATGTTCTCAACATCAGATGGGGAAAAAGAATGGGATAAAAGCAAGAAGTTTAAGCTTTTTGAGTTTTCTGTCCTTTAATGTTTAAAACAACTGATACTTTCAGACAATTTCCTTACATTCGATAAATGTCAAAGTTCTGGGGGAGGAAGCATCTTGTTCTATTTAGAGCTTCTTTTCCTGTGCAGGAAGCTGCTTTTCCCCTCCACCCCTCAGAGATCGGGGTTGTGTACCAACAGACCTGTGTCTTGTCTTTTACTATTTACTAACTCTTCTAGCCAACTCTCTGCGTTTTATTTCAGTATCAGCAAGGAAATCACACTTGCTGGCTGTGATTTGGAAGTGCTTGTCTGTTAACTTTCAAGTTTCTAATACAGATGGTTAGTTCCCATAAAACATCTTCCTCATTTGACCAAACATACCCATTGGAGATGATAATGCATTCCTCTTTGTGATACTCAGCATCAATGTCATCCTCTTTCAAGTGTGAGTTACATGTATTCATGCACAGAAAGAAAATAGTTATTTACACGTAGCTGTGAGAAATCATATCAATGCTAAAAGTATTTTACAGCACAGCGTTAGCTGAATAGACCTTACCCTGTGAGGATATCTATAAATATTCCCTCGATGCTAAAGGACAGATAAGTAAAAATATTCATCTCAATTCACCAGAAATTGTTATAGAAAAACTGGCAATATGAGAACAAATGTTATTTAATAGTGCCTAGATGCACCAGATATTTCTAGAGACACTCCACAGAGAATGACTAAAAGTCAATTCAATTAAAACCAAAATGCTATATAAATTTACAACATACACCATAGGTTAAAATAGCACTTAATTGCACTCAGACAATTTTCTAACTATAACCCAGAAGTAGTAATAGTTCAATCCTTACTTTCCATGTGGAAGATTAAACAGATTTATTGACACATTTAGATGATAATCACAAACATTTTGTACCCAACGAAGTACAAAGAAATAAATAAATGCAAGAAATGTACTTTCAAACACAGACAAGGTGAATTTATCTTTTTGCTGATAAGTGTGGCCCAGGAAATAAATGATTCCAAGCCTTTAAATGTCATCCAAAATATAACTAGTCTATACAGGCTTAGGAAAAAAGAAATAAAGCTGGTTAAATAAATGTTGATCAAAAAATGAGTAATTATACACAGCATTTATATGTCACTTATTTAAAAAGTATTGGTATTACTGCTTGTGATACTATATTATGTTTACAAACTTATTTCATAAATACTTCTTTTAATAATGATGAGAAACCTAGGAGGTAGATGTTATTATTCCTTATTTGCATATTAAAAATTTATGCCCAAAAAGGTAAATCAGTGACCTAAGATCACACAACTAAAACTAGAAGAGCTAAACTTGAGCACTCATCTTCTGAATTCACCGTAACACCGATCTCTCTCATAAGTAGGGGCTAGAATCTTTCTTTTTAATGTTTAAAGTTGGAAATTGCCAGCAGAACACAACACCGTGTGTCCCTTAGGTATCTCCATTATCTTTGCCTACTGCCAATCTTTAACTTTGCTCATTCTCTCTTTGAGAGAGAATTCATCACTTCAGCAAATCATAGAGCTGAAAGAGACTCAAATCTCTCCTTTAGTTTATGAGAAAACAGCCAGAGAAATAAACCTATTTTGTCGTAGATGATCTAAGTAATTATTAGAAAATTTTGAACTGAACTTAGTTTTGCCAATTCCTATTGCATTCCCAATCAGTCTCATAATCATTCAAAAGTATCTGTTGAAAATCTGTTCACTGAGGTGTCGCAAAACTTCTCTGACTTGTAAGTGCTCTACGCTTCAGGTGGTGAAGTCAATTTTTCTGACTTGTAAGTGCTGTAAACTTCAGGTGGTGAGATATAAAGATATAAAATAATTAATAAAATGTCCTTGACTATAAGTTAACTGACGCACTTGGGAGCGAAGGGAAATCAGTGCAGGCTGCGATTAATAAAGGAGGTAAAGGAGAGAGGCTGAGCCTTGATTAACACTGATGGTGGGAAGAATTATGATGAGGATGGGGTACAAGACTATATTTTAGAGGAAGATAACAGTTTGACCTTCACTTGTATGCACAAACTTTTTATAGATGCTCAATTAAATTGTGACCAATTGATACACTTATCGTTGCTACAAAATATAGGCTTTGGTAATGACTGTTAGGTGGAATGTTGAACTGAGTAGGGCGTAATGTACAAGAAGCTGAACAGTGCACGAAGGACATGGAGTTACGGCTCAATATTGAACTAATGTTATGGAAACATTGTTTTGTTTTGTTTTTTTTCTCAGACTTGTGAGAACTTTGCTTTCTGAAAATAGAAGAGAGAATGGTCAGGGAGGTAAATGTTTCCATTCAAATGGTGGCAGTGCACAAGACAACTGAATTGAGGGAGAAATCGTTGGATCTTTCTGAAGATGCTGTGAGGCCAGACTGATTATGTAGCAATTATTGATAACTTGTTTGGTAGTTCCTACAAGAGCTTAGCCAACGATTTCTAATTTCTAAAAGTAGATTACAAAAATGACAAGCTGCTGCTCTAATGGGAATGCCCATGATGGTTCTCAGGAGTCAGTAGGGGGAGGAGTCTGGCTGGAGCAGATGGTTTATATTCACGTGGAGAAGGAGATAGGGTACCACTGAGGTGGAGGAGAGCCTGTTGAGCAAATCCACCAGACTTTACTAGTATTTTTGGTATTGTTTATGGTAAAGCTGAAGTTAAAATGGAATTTAGTCCCATTCCATTTTCCTGTTTCCTTAAAAGACAAAAAGAGATTGGGGTGGGGAGATGGGAGGGCAAGCAAAACAAATATAAATCACTGAACTTCACATACAGAAGGAGGTAAGATGGAGATTCGTATCCATCTAGCGTGCCCTAGAATCCAAACCTTGTTACCTTGTCCTTCACATATTTCAATGAACAATATATCTTTTGATAGGAATCAATGGACCTCAAATATATGTATAATAAGCAGACTATTTCTGGTTTTTGGCAGAGCCTGAAGACCAAGGGACCTATGAATCTTCAAAGAGCAAAATTTAAATAATGAAATGGAAATGATACTAGTAATACAAAGGGCCTAAAAAGACACTAGATTTATTAGAATCACTCAGTTAAGCCAATGAGTGAAGAAAAGCCAGATGCAAATATAGAGCAGAGAATAGGTGAAGATGCATTTGATGCAAGACCAAAACCCTTGCAAAGAAAATGTACTCATTTAAAATAATAGAATATTATAAATTGTTGTGTAACCCATATTCCAAAATATATTAGGAAATAAAGAAAAAAGATACTAACAGAATGAAATTGGAAAATTAACATGACTATATGTAATTTCATACCTATCTAAAGAAAAGAGCAGTTAGAAATCCTCAAACAACCCTATAATTTCACAATACTGTGACTTTTTAGTCCATGTTTTAAAGCATGAGCAACAGATAACTATATCCTTAAATAACAAAATTTCTAACAACATTTAGAACATGCTGTAATTGATAAATTATCTGTCCCTCCAACTGAGTGGATTTTGCTGAAAATGCTCTTATAAAAACAAATAGGCTCAAAGTAGAGCTCTTTTCAACAAACTAAAGAATAAAATGGCTTGCATTATAAAATATAATAAAGACATCTTTGGGCAAAAATGTTAATGAAAAGAGTTTGTCATCATTTTGAGGTAAAAAATTGATGAAAATTATACAGTGTGCCTATAGTCTGGAAAAATATAACTGTATGAAGACAAAATAAAAATCTTAAAGTAATAGAAATTGTATAGCAAGTAGAAATGTAAAGGCAGAAGAACAAAACAAAAACAAAAAATGCTATACTTTTCTTCCTAAGCATTTTGGTAACTCATTAGAAAATAATATGTAGAACTCTTCAAAATTTTAAGGCAAAGGCAGTAAGTGGAAAATAAGAATAGATTAAAGGGACTTGTGTTTATGTATGTGTGAGAGAGAAGGAGAGCAAGAGAGCACAGAATCAACAAATACGGCTTTGTGGCTAGATTTGAAACAACTGCAAGTTGATCTTTCAAGCTCAATAGTAAGATGACCATGGAGTTTTAAATGAAAACCTATACTCTATAGGGTCACATACTTTCTTTCAAGTATAATATTGCATAGTTGTGGATTAGTAGTGCTGTGAAAAGTTGGCATTGCACAGCTCATTATGGCAGATTAATCAACCCATGGATCAAACCTCACCTCTCTTTAAAAGGTCTAAGTTTTATATTTCATGTTATATAAAATGTAGGCACACTTTGGGGATACTTAAAGATCCAGAGTCAGTCACTTTACAAAGTACACTAAGCAAACACATTGCATGGTGGTTTTATGAATTTATACATTCATTTAAAATAGAGTGAAGAAGAAAAAGGAATTTGAAGAGAGAAAATTTTAAAAAGCCCTCTTTGTTGTCAATAACATGATTATGATGAAAGAGAATAATAGCAAAGGCAGAAATGAAATGGTGTATAAAAGTACATGAGAGACAGACTTCTAAGAGTGCTGAAATGATAGATTTGGAGTGAAAAACAGTAGGATATTGGTAATTCCATGAATAAGATTTAATTTCATTAAAATATCACAATGAAAATATGGTAAGTTTGTAGAATCAAGCAGCTCTCTCCTGAAACTGTTATTGAAATGAGAAATTTTATCAGACTGTGTGCTATCCTGAAAGAGCACTATGCATGCATTTCTTAAAATTCATTGATGTCTGTCTGTCAGCTTGCTAATTATGAAAATAGAAGAGGCATAAAAGCATAAAAAAAGAGGATGGAGAACATAGTTGTTACTCATTTCTCATTCCTCTCATTTTTTGCATCTAATATTATGTAAGGCTTAAAGACTAACCAACTAACTGGTAGAATGAAGAAACAGTGGGAGAAAAGGGGAGGAAAAGGAAGAAGGAAATGTTTTCTGGTGTCTTAGCTGTAAATGACCAGATTGCTTCAAAATATAATTAAATTTTATGATAGAAGAGAACATTTGAAGCTGGACTCCTTGAAACACTTTTCAGATGATTATTTTTGACTCTTTCTGTGAACCTGCATAGGATAAAGCACACCAAGCAATTGCCTCACGCTGCCTGAGATCATTCCCACCTATAAATGGATACAATTGGTACAGCAGAGTTCACTGATATACTGCTTCTGCTATGTTAATGGGGTTATAAATAAGAAAAAATACTCCCAGGACCAATATTTTTCACAAGTTATAGAAAACCAGGCAAATCTCAATCTAGACAAATAACTACTGTACTTTTCATTTTCAACTTCTGACTCTTCCAATTCAGTTGACTATTAGGTCGTCTGTGATAAAGTGCTGTTGCTAGGCAACAAGGGTAGTCAGTGAGACTCATGAGCATGAGGAGATGCTGCTGAGCAGAAGCACTTACAGAAACCTGTATTTGTCTACAAATATCCAGTGCCTATCACTGTCTTTATGCTGAGAATCACAAATGATAGCAAAGCCTATTAATAATATTAACAAATGCACAATTGATTTTGATGAAAATTATTCTGAGAACGGGTCCAAAGACTTCATAGACTCTAAAGAGTTCCAGGCCACATAAGAGGGCAACTAATAATCACTGGATTAGGAACGATAGGAGTCACATGAAATTAGAATAAATTTTAGAAGGTCAGAAAGTTTACCTACCTGTGTAAGATGTCATGCACAAAATGAAATTTTGGGGTTCAAGCAATTTAAAAATATTGATTTGATAAGAATTTTCCATCTGTCTTCTTCAGGGAACGTATGCAAGGCCAACTTAGACTTAGAATTCTGGGTCATATCTGCTCGTGTTTGAACATTTTCTGCTAATGTCTTCCCACCACTCTGCATTGCATTTCTTCCTGCTGTTTCAGACATGGCTATTACCATGTACCATCTTCAAATGTTTATCTATGTCATTGTATTAGCAGAACAAACACTATTGTATTGTTATTTCTTATTTCCTATTTCTGCCACTTTTCACATACGCTATTAGTGATCTTTCTTTTTTAATATATTCATGTTAAGGAGATTTTATTATTATTATTATTATACTTTAGGTTTTAGGGTACATGTGCACAATGTGCAGGTTTGTTACATATGCATCCATGTGCCATGTTGACTTCCCGCACCCACCAACTCGTCATTTAGCATTAGGTATATCTCCTAATGCTGTCCCTCCCCCCTCCCCCCTCCCTACAACAGTCCCCAGGGTGTGATGTTCCCCTTCCTGTGTCCATGAGTTCTCATTGTTCAATTCCCACCTATGAGTGAGAACATGCGGTGTTTGGTTTTTTGTCCTTGCGATAGTTTACTGAGAATGATGTTTTCCAGTTTCATCCATGTCCCTACAAAGGACA